>NW_028176221.1:42500-95000 GCF_949987555.1 Borostomias antarcticus
TATGTAATTGACACTGACTGGTGTTGCATCACAGTGTTCTCTGGCCTCAACCACACCAGGCATCCCAGCATCAAAGCTGCAACAGAACAGAAGGGAGACAGTGCATTCAAATAGTGCATTAAAATAACATTTATATAAAGCCTTTTTTGTGTCGTGTAGACTTACAGTACATTTAATCTGCATAATAACATGATATGGTGGTGAATAAAAACAGTGGTCAGAGCAGATTCCTGGTACCACAGCACAGGTGGTGTTGTAGTCCTATCCCCAACTGAAAATATTGATTTAGTGATTAGTCAACCCATTGCTAAATCACAAACTACTAAGCTATCCCATAGGAATGAGCCTATAACCATACCAGCTGGGCAAGCTGACTTTGCTAGCTACCTAACCTAGCCATAATGATATTGTCCTGCTCGATTGCTGTGCAACATATCAACTGACCAGTTGTTAAATGTATTTCACAACACTAGTTATTCTACTCACGAGACAGTCCCAGTCAGCTGATGTTGCTTGCTGTGTGAATAGTTTAGCTACGTACGTTGTGAGGCAAGTGTTGGTGACAAGGACTAGCTAGCTTGTAGTAGCTAACCTTAGCTAAAGCACTTTGAGAGAACGTGCACAGTATCTCCAACTCCCCGGGCCTTGAGTTAGGTAGCTAACACTAGCTAACGTTAGCTAGCTATCATTGGACTTCATTTCCTGAACTTAGCTTTAGCTTAGCGTGCAGCCAGGTTATGGGTTACTGTTTACTCCAGATATTACTCTACATTTCCACTAGCTCTTCTCAGTCCCGTTGTCACATTCCGCTCGCTCATGCCAGACAACAGTCCTTTGCTGGTCCATTCACTTTGCCGTCAAAATAAATCGGTGTCGGCCTATTTAGGAGAGGCGCTCATATTTACAAGTGTCAGATAAAAATGAAACTTCACTTACCTAAGCAAACGGGTCTATTTTAACAAATGCTGGGTTTTGAAGCCTCTGCGCTACCATTAAATAACTTATTTAGACGCGTTCTGTCATAGTGAAATTATTTTTACAAGGTAGTCTTCTTCTGTGGTGGTGGCGGTGCTATGAAGCTTCAACCCAGCATTTGTTAAAATAGACACTTTTGCTTAGGTAAGTGAAGTTTCATGTTTATCTGACTGAGAAGGGCTACATTTCAACCAGACATTCCAGTGAAACCAGGTAGTCAAAATAACTTACCTGATATAAAATGGGCACCGCAAACGCGGGCATTTTTGATGATGTCCTCAGTCCAGTCCGTACTATGGATGTATTGGTCCGTACGCTTCAAAATGGCGATAACTTGTGCTGACGGCTGTAAAAGGGTCTATAATTAACAAATATGACCCACGCTCGTTACATAACTTCTACCACCTCCTGTCAAGAGCGGGTGTTTGAACAGTGAGACATTAGCAACTTTCATTCTGAACCATTTCAGTTGGGCTGTACGTCAAAGAGCGCTGAAATTGAACTCTGTACTCTGTCTGAGCGCTAAGTCCGAACTCTGAGTCTCTGCGACTCCCAAAGTTCGCCAAACAGCCGACCTTCAAAGCTGCATGGACGGATGAGCTCCGGCGTGCTACACCCTTCACCAGATCCAGCGACCATCGGTCAGGTGCTTCTTCAAGGCTTCACGCAGAGAGCTGCCTGCGATGCTAGCCAGCATGCTGACACATAACGTGAGGTTGTGCTCCAAATGCTCTCTCTTCATGTGGTGTGATGCTGTTTGAGCTTAGAGAATTCAGGACAGGCTGCAATCTTATGATATCATTCATTTCATTTCTGCTGTTTTCATACTGCCACATTTGTGTTTCCATCTATTATTGAATTGTGTTTTCATATTATGTTGATATATATGTAAGGGATAATCAACGAGACGTGGAGGCAAAGAACCACCCAACGCGCAGCGGAGCTCCGCGAAGTGCCTTAAAACCGTTTAACGCACACCTATGAGTTGATTATCCCGCTTATACCATGGCCCCACATGCCAAAGACAAATAAATATGTGCCATTTACTCGCATTTTCTACATTAACATATAAAGAAATTTTATTTATGTGTTGCTCATTGCTGAGTGTCATTATAGTCCCTCACTGCTAAACAAGGTTATTATAGTTAATGAAAACTAACAAAAAAACGAAAACTAGGTGTGAAAAAACATTTTAGTTAACTGAAATAAAAATAAAAACTAGACTTTACAAAAAACGATAACTAACTAAAACTGTATTGTGTGTTTACAAAACTAACTAAAATAAACTAAAATTATTGAGAAAATGTCCTTAGTTTTAGTCTTTTTCACTTCATACATAAGCCTAGTATTTTGGGTGGATATATAATCTATCCTCCATTTTATTTTATCTGTGTCCCTGCGCAGAAGTAGCCTGACGTGCGCCAGATGATTTGTTTCACACGGAGTGAAACAACATGAGCTTGTGAGATCAGGATGGTCTCACGAGGCTAGCACAGAAGAATAAAAAACTAAAACTAATACTGAAACTAATAAAAACTAAACTAAAACTAAGCATTTTCAAAAAATAAAAAATAAACTAAACTAGCAAACCTGCTTTAAAACTAATCAAAACTAAACTGAAATTGAAAACAAAGAGTTAAAACGATATAAAAATAAAAACTAATGAAAAAAGCTAAACTATTATAACCTTGCTGCTAAATCACATTTCTATGGAATTACAAATTGAATATCATATTTCTTGGAGGAACAGCTATGACATCCAATAGTTAACATGGGTTTGGAACCGTAAGTGAAATGGAAAGTGTCCGTTACCTTTTCTTTCAGCAATGTCTGTCAACCCTGGATACGACCTAGCAACCAATGAGCCTAGCAACCCAAACTAGCTATTCCATAGCCTACTGTACCCATATATCTATGACTGTAGTACCTGATATTGCTAGATAGCAATGAGCGAAGTGTAGGCTACTGCATATTTGCTGTGAAACATATAAATCGTCCAGCTGTCAAACCTAGTTGCAAACAAACTATGTATGATAGCGAGATTGTCCTCAACTCCAAAAGTATTGTTTTCATGTCGTGGTATATCACTGTCAGTCGTATCTTACGTTCATTGCGAAGTGATTTGCGAGGACGGGCTGTGTCATATTATGTGAAGCAACAGGGTATTAGAATCCAGCAATTGCCTCTTCACACTGTGATATATTTGGATGCTGTATATACTGTGAATGAACAAACGAGGCGGAGACCGTTTTCCATACGTCTGGCTTCTTTTACTGCAACTCTTAGACTGACGTTACAAAATCATATCTGGGTACTACACCACTAACGTGCACCACCACGTTATAACATCAAGTGAAAAAACAGTTTTTGATTTAGCGACAGTGAGGTGTCTGGCTATCATAAAGAGTTTGTTGGCAAATAGATTTGACAACTGGACAATGGATGCATTGTACAGCAAATATGCAGTATCCAACACTTCGTTCATGGCTAGCTAGCAATGGTACAGCAGGCTATGGGATGAGCTCATTTGGGTTGCTGTCAAAGCCGGTGCATTCATTTAGATCGGTAATTAAACTTCAGCCGAACTACGTGTGCATATACACGGTTTTAACGCACGTCTGCTGGCCAATCAGAAAGGAGTATTAACCCAGGCCATGGTATAAATATTGAGAATTGATTCGCATAACTTCAATCTCCTTTGATCATCATTGTAGCGTCATCAACTGGTCTCTAGGTCACTTGCTTGAGTCAAGAATTCCTCTTTCAGACTGAGATTGATAAACTAGACTATTGATAAGGTTATCCGTTTCCCCGTACAGAACAGGGTGGTGCCCCAGATACGAGTTGATTTAATGTATTAAATACATATTCCTTCATATTTGATAACTGCGGTATAATCATAAATTATACCTAATCATATAGTCATATTTCCATAGTTCTAACCCTTAGAATGAATGCTACGTGTGTTGTGTGTGTGTGTGTGTGTGTGTGTGTGTGTGTGTGTGTGTGTGTGTGTGTGTGTGTGTGTGTATGTGAGTGTGTGTGTGTGTGTCTGTAACATAAGCTTTTGGCACTCCAGGCTGTACTTTAAGAGACTTTTGACAAAAGACACTTTTGACTGTTAATGTACTGTATAATGTGTGTATATGTGTGTGTGTGTGTGTGTGTATGTATGTATGTATGTACAATATGTGTATGTATATGTATGTGTGTGTTTGTGTGTATGTGAGTGTGTGTATGTGTGTGTGTGTGTGCGTGTGTGTATGTGTGTGTGTGTGTGTGTATGTGAGTGTGTGTATGCATGTTTGTTTGTGTATGTATATGTATGTGTGTGTGTGTGTATGTGAGTGTGTGTATGTATGTTTGTTTGTGTATGTGTGTGTGTGTGTGTGTGTGTGTGAGAAGACAAACCAGAGAAGCAGAATGTGTGATGGAGAGAGTCTAGGTGAGCTTCGTCCAGACAACAACGGTTTTGTATTCAGAGCATAGCAGACCTCCAGGCCTGATCATTTATTTAGAACAACATCTCTTTATTTCCAAAAGCTGGACATCGGGGCATGGAACTCTCTCTCTCTCTCTCTCTCTCTCTACCTCCCTCTTTTTCTACCTTTCTCTTTCTCTCCCTGTACCCCTCTCACTTTCCCTTTATCTCTCCCTCTCTCAACAGTACCTCTCTCTCTCTCACACTGTTCCTGGGGGGTTGGAGTCAGTAAATCTCTCATCTCTCTCAGAAGATTTCTCCTAAAACCTCAGGCTGCAAACACCATGTTCAAAGCTCCAGTTGTTGACGTATAGCCTTAACACATTTGAGCTCCAGTTGTTGACGTATAGCCTTAACACATTTGAGCTCCGGTTGTTGACGTATAGCCTTAACACATTTGAGCTCCAGTTGTTGACGTATAGCCTAAACACATTTGAGCTCCGGTTGTAACACGTCTGTAGCCTTAACAACCTCTATCTTCGCTGCTGACATGATCAATAACATTCCTACTTTATCACTTGTTGTTGTGGATCGATTGACTGATCAGTCCCGTCATACAGCAGACTAACCAAGAGTACCTGGTAGTAGCTTCCCAGGCCTGTAGAGAGCCAGCCTGGAGGGGCTGCCCAGGGGCCTCATTTATCAAAGAGCGTGTAAATTCAGGTGTAAAAGAGGGCGTACGACGAAAACGCGGAAAATGCACAATGTAGCGTACGACGAGAATATTCACACGCTTTTCGGATCTATCAAAAATGTCGTATGCCCTTTTCTGCACGGTAAATCCGAGACGGGCGGGGAAGAGAGCGTACGCGCACGCGCCCCGTGTTCCGCCCCCTCCACGCCCTAATCCAACCATATATGGTCAAAACCATGAGTGGACAAACGTGGTTTCCCGGAAGGAACCGGCTTAAAAAGGTAGCGTGGAGCACCCAGGCGGTACATTGAAACATGGAACGAAGAGCAAAGAAGAGGAACTTTTCGGAGACGGAGGTGCATGTGCTAGTTGGTGAGGTCCACGGCAAGGCAATCCTCTTCGGAAGGTATAAATCGCCTACGTTTGTCTGTTTGCTCCTACAGCTTAGTAGCCTACTTTAGCTACGTGTTGTGCATCTAGGATTGGGCATACACGGACATACTGTAACATGTGGCTGCGAGTGAAGCAAACATTCCCAACATCATGTGGCCGGCTATGATTGATTTAGGACCACAAACATGTAACAATAACCCCAGATGATCACTTCATAATGTTGGACCACATTAGACATTGTCCCCCATGGGAGATTAATACTCATCTAAATCACCCGGTAAATCACAGCATTTATTTGACTGCCAACAGAATAACATATCAAATGAATATGGCTGCACAATGAAATGTTTAATGCATAATCAAGTTCACAGACAAACTCAAAGAAAATGATTGAAATTGTTTCTCCAGACTCTGACGTGGGGTGGGACTCAGAGGAGGGGGAGTCTGCAGTGGTCCTGGACCTGACGGCCATGCCCCCGCGAGTTGCAGCCTCCAGTGCCTCCACCTTCTTATCAGCTTTGAATATATATCTTGGCAAACATAACACGGGATGATGTACAAGGAGGGGACAGATACCTAGTGAAAGTACTATTGGTTGCTAGTAATAAGACAATAACGAGGGCTTGGTATAAGGTGGAACGCCCAACCAAGGAGCAGTGGCTGGGTGTTGTGGAGGAGATGTATGTTAGGGAGAGGTTCACGCATGCATTGAGGATGCAGGAAGGAAAGTTTGAAGGGAGATGGGAAAAATGGATGGATTATAGAAGGAAGTGTGATGATACCACTAATATTAAAATTGTCATATTTGAGTAAGAAAAAAAAGCTGCATGGATGGATGTACCCATAAGCTGTTATTGTAGGTTTTTATGTTTTATTGTATTGTCGTTGTATGGATGGAAAATGCTAATAAAGATTAAAAGTAAATAAGACAAAGAATATGTATCTTGGCTATGGACACACCAACAAGCCAGCCGTCACGCGCAGCGCCTGCCTCCAGTCTAGCCCTACCCTGCTGTGCGCCAGGATGAGTCATGCGTGGAGCCAGGCCACCGTGCCACTACACTTGTGATGAGCATGTCGGCGTCACATATGATTTGGGTATTTATAGTGTGCACATTTTAGCGATTCACATAGACGTATTCATTCACTGATGGTGCCCTTATGTGGGTGCAGTCGCCATCGCCGTCACCTCTTTGGAGTTCTATCTCGGCTAGTAGGCCGAGTAGCGCCGGATTCATTTAGGCTCGCATTACGCACAGGAGGACTGTCATTTATATGCTTACCAAAGAGCAAACAGGTCCACATGATCACATATTAATGACAATCTAATTGGTCAATTATTGCCGTTTGATGGAGTGCCTGCATTAGGTGTGTGACATATAGCGCGGAAAGGTTTGGGACAGCGCATAGGTTCATTTTGGGGAACAAATCCATATCGGAGCATGAATGAGCCGGTTAGAGGACACGTCTAATCTTGCATTGCGATATATGTTTGTGCTGAATTGGCCTAGTAGCCTACATGAATGTGCGTTCATGAACTGTCGCTCTTATTCTCTCCGTCAAACATAGTAATTCACCGACGCACCACCTGCGTCGCCAGTTCCCCCTGTGTTCAAGAAGGGCGTAGAACACCGTGTAAATCAGTACGACAACTTGAGAGGTGTCCTACAAAAGCGCGGAGAAAGGCGACTAAATTTTCGCCCTTACGGCTTGATAAATCGCAATGTGGGGGGGGCAAATGGCGTACGCCTGAACTCGCGAAAAAGACCGTGTAAAAGAAGGCGTACCTCAATGATAAATGAGGCCCCAGGCCTGTAGAGAGCCAGCCTGGAGGGGCTTCCCAGGCCTGTAGAGAGCCAGCCTGGAGGGGCTTCCCAGGCCTGTAGAGAGCCAGCCTGGAGGGGCTTCCCAGGCCTGTAGAGAGCCAGCCTGGAGGGGCTTCCCAGGCCTGTAGAGAGCCAGCCTGGAGGGGCTGCCCAGGCCTGTAGAGAGCTAGCCTGGAGGGGCTTCCCAGGCCTGTAGAGAGCCAGCCTGGAGGGGCTTCCCAGGCCTGTAGAGAGCCAGCCTGGAGGGGCTTCCCAGGCCTGTAGAGAGCCAGCCTGGAGGGGCCTCCTAGGCCTGTAGAGAGCCAGCCTGGAGGGGCTTCCCAGGCCTGCTAAGCTGGAAATCGACCAGACTCGGAGGTGTGTACCCCTCCAAAACGTGCATATTCCGTATTGAAGACCACAGAGCCCTGAACATTATGGAGTGGAAAGGCAATCACCATTATGCATGGGAGTGCACTTTGTATTTATAAGAGACGATGGTTAAATAAATACACAGGGCCGTATGGGAGCACTAATATCTCAGAACGTGCAAACCTCACCATTGGCTATGTTCACTCAGACCAACTGCCATCGTCTGAATTGTGTGTTAGTCTACAAATATGTGCCTGCAGATAGGATTCTGTTCAACAGATTAAATAAGCAGACAGGGCAATAAAGCTTTGATTGATTGATGTTAGGAATTGTTTATTCACATATTCCAAAAAGAGCATTGAGGGGCCTCTATACCATGTACTGTACTTGATCTATAGGTCTATATGTATATATATAGGTCTATATGTATATCTATAGGTCTATATGTATATCTATAGGTCTATATGTATATCTATAGGTCTATATGTATATCTATGGGTCTATATGTATATCTATAGGTCTATATGTGTTGTGGTCCCAGCCCAGGCCCCGCCTCACCCAGGGCCGGGGCGAACGAGCGCTGGGTCACTCCCGGGAACAAGCCCGAGACCGCGGCAGGTGCAGCCTGTTACCAATCAGGCTCACCTGCCGCAATCATCTCGGGCGGCTACAAGAAGCCAGCAGCCCCGCCGCTCAGTGCTTGGTTATACTGAGATCTTGGTAATTCTTTGCTAAGCTCCCAGCTGATTGTACGCCCCTTTGTTGTTTTCCTTGTTCTCGTTAACTCCTCGTGTCCCTCTCTCCGTTTTCCCCTCCAAGACCCCGTCTTCGTCCCGCGCCGCCCTCTGTGACTCGGCTCTCCCTGCTCCACTCCGCGCCTCCCTCCCGCTCCGCGATTCGCCCTGCCTACCGCCTCCGCGCCGGCGCCCGCGCCACCAACGCAGCTCCCGGACTTCCCCTCTCCACCGGCTTTTTTTCTCGCTCGCCTCGTGCCCCTCGGACCAGACCTCTCCCCCTGACGCTCCTCCACGGGGATCTCTCCGGCTCGCCAGTCCCCGCGGTAGCCTGACGCACGCACACAGACAACATCCCTCCACATAGCCATTTGCCCTCACGCATCCATACACTTAATTTCACATCCCATTCACACGCACACGCACGCACACATACATACCCCCCACCTTAAAGTGGCAGTCCGTCTGTGTTTTTGTGTTTACTTTTTCTCCCGGTGTGGTCACCGCAGTACCTTAGTTATCCCCCTTTTTTGTTCCTTTGGTTTATCATTTATTAAAACCGCCTTCGGGCTATTATAGTCACTCTGGTGTCCGTCTGCTTCTCTGGGTCTGCTTCCCTGGTCCGGTTCTCTGTTCAGGGGTGCCCCCCCCTTCCCGGGGGCATAACAGAATAACCAAGCCATTATGGACCAAAGCAGACCCAGTGGGCAGGCGGATGCAGCTAAGCCCGCAGTATCCCCACCCCCAGGTCCCTCGGTCCTGGAGACCGTAGTCCGTAGCCACACCGTTCAGCTTAACAAGCTAACCTCGGAGCTCGACACCGCTTTTGCCCGAGTCACATCGGAGATGGGGGAACTGCGGACGGCCTCCCATGCCACGGCGGGCGTGCTCACCTCCCTGACTCATCAGGTCTCCAGCCTGGCGGAGATGGTGGCCAGGCTCACTCATCTGCCACCCCCCGAGTCCGGTCCTCCCCCAGAGCCACGCTCTTCCCTGCCCGGCCTAAACGACCCGGCTCCCCAGAGCTGGTCCCAGCCCCCCGAGCAAACACCCTCTGAGCCCCGGTTTGAGCCCAACCTCCCCTGCCCCAGGCCATTCTCCGGGGAGTTTGATCTGTGTCGAGGCGTCCTGGGGCAGTGCGAACTACTTTTTTGCCACCAGCCCTCAAGATACCGGTCAGACGCCGCCAAGGTGGCGTTAGTAATGTCACTGCTCTCGGGGCGGGCCTTAGCTTGGGCCATGGCGATGAGGAACCACAACAACGGGCTCTCTGCTGACTACCAGTGTTTTGTCACTGAATTCAAGCTGGCGTTCGACCACCCCGCAGAGGGGGCAGACGCGGCCGGGCGGCTACACACCATCCAACAGGGGTCGCGGTCAGTGGCGGACTACCCACTGGAGGTCCGCATGCTTGCCGCCGACAGCGGGTGGGATGACGTGGCGCTCCGGAGTGCTTACAGGCGGGGCCTCAGCGAGACCATTAAAGACATGATCATCCGAGACCGTCCCGCCACCTTCGCTGAGCTGGCCACCCTTGCCCTTCAGGTAGACGAGAGGCTGCGGGAGCGGCGTCTGGAGCGCGCCAACCGGCTGGGGCCACCCCACAAACCGCTCGCAAACCGGGTGCCCCCCAGGGATCCTGCCCATCCCTTCCGGGACCCCTCGCCCCCTTCTACGGCCTCTGGGGCCCGCCACCTGTCTCCTCCTGGGGCCGAAGAGGAGGCCATGCAGCTGGGCCGATCACGCCTGTCCCCGGAGGAAAGAGAACAGCGGATGCGTGACCGGCTCTGCCTCTACTGCGGTAAGGCGGGCCACGTCATCCGCGCCTGCCCCTCTCGGCCAAAAGCCCTGGCCCACTAGATGGGGGCATTCTAGTGAGCCTTACCACCCTGCCCCAATCCCGGAGGGAGCCTAACCAACTGTTCCCAGCCACTCTTTCATGGGGAAAAGAGTCGCTCTCTGCAGGGATTCTCCTGGACTCGGGCGCCGACGAGTGCCTAATCGACCGAACCCTGGCCCAGCAGGCAGGCATCCCGCTCGTCCCCCTTGATACCACCCTCTCGGCGCAGGCACTAGATGGTCGCTCTCTGGGTAAGATCACCCATTGCACCGCACCACTCACGTTAACCCTGTCTGGCAATCACGTAGAGACGGCACGGTTTATGGTACTTAACGCACCCACGGCTCCGTTGGTCCTGGGCAGACCTTGGTTAGACAGACACGACCCGCACATTTCATGGTCCTCTGGACGGATTTTGGGCTGGAGCGTGGCCTGTCATGCCAACTGCTTACGCTCCGCCCACTCTCTGTCCAGTGAGATCAAACGCGAACCCTCACCCCCTGACCTCACTGGTGTTCCACCCGCGTACCACGATTTGGCACCCGTTTTCAGTAAGGACAGTGCACTCTCACTCCCTCCTCACCGCCCTTATGATTGCGCCATAGACCTCCTTCCCGGGGCAACCTATCCCGTCGGCCGGTTGTACAACCTCTCCGTCCCGGAGAAGGAGGCTATGCGCAATTATATCACTGAGTCTTTGGCCTCAGGAGTCATAAGGCCGTCGTCCTCCCCGGTTGCCGGGGGCTTCTTTTTCGTCTCGAAGAAGGACGGCAGCCTGAGGCCTTGTATTGATTACCGCCAGCTTAATGACATCACCATAAAAAATAAGTATCCACTGCCACTCCTTAGTTCCATGTTTGAGCCACTCTCCCACGCCACGGTGTTCACCAAACTTGATCTACGCAATGCTTATCACTTGGTGCGTGTCCGTGAGGGGGATGAATGGAAGACTGCATTCAATACCCACCTGGGGCATTTTGAGTACCGGGTGATGCCCTTTGGCTTAACCAATGCCCCAGCTGTCTTCCAGGCTCTGGTAAACGATGTACTCCGGGAAATGCTTAACATCATGGTCGTCGTTTACCTGGACGATATCCTGGTCTTCTCCAGGACGGAGCAGGAACACATTCAACACGTCCGCCTGGTCCTCAACCGACTACTGGAGAATAGGCTCTTCGTCAAGGCGGAGAAGTGCGTCTTCCACTCCGCCTCCGTGGAGTTCCTGGGCCACATCGTGGAGAGCAGGCAGGTGCGGGCCGATCCCAAGAAGGTGAGCGCGGTGGTGGAGTGGGCACGCCCAGTCGACCGGACTCAACTCAGGCGTTTCCTCGGGTTTGCCAACTTCTACCGCAGGTTTATCCGAGGATTCAGCCGAGTTGCTGCGCCCCTCTCCGCGCTCACCTCAACCCTCAGCCCCTTCCTCTGGACCCCGGAGGCGGAGAGGGCATTCTCAGGCCTTAAGGGCCTGTTCGCGACAGCTCCGGTACTCATCCTCCCCGACCCCTCTCGACACTTCATCGTTGAGGTGGACGCCTCGGATTTGGGTATCGGGGCCGTCCTGTCCCAGCGGTCGGAAGAGGACCAGTGTCTCCACCCAGTGGCATTCTTCTCCCGACGCTTTTCGCCTGCGGAAAGGAACTATGACGTGGGGAACAGGGAGCTCCTTGCCGTTCATGCCGCCTTGGAAGCATGGAGGCACTGGCTGGAGGGGGCCAAGCTACCCTTTGTGGTCTGGACCGACCACAAAAACCTCCTGTACATACGAACGGCTAAGAGGCTCAGCCCTAGGCAAGCGCGCTGGGCCCTTTTCTTCAGCCGGTTTGACTTTACCCTCACCTACCGCCCGGGCTCCAAGAACATCAAGGCCGATGCCCTTTCCCGACTCTTCCCCGAGAGTGCCCCCAGCACCACCGAACGCCCTGATGCCATCCTCCCCCCGGCCCGGGTGGTGGGTGTGGTCACTTGGGGAGTCGAATCGGTGGTCCGGGCTGCCCAGCCCGACCCAGGCGGTGGGCCCCGGCATCGCCTCTTCGTCCCATCCGCCGTCCGGAGCAAGGTCCTGGAGTGGGGCCATGCCAGTCGGTTGGCCTGTCACCCTGGGGCCCATCGGACGGCGGAGTTCATCCGACGGCGGTTCTGGTGGCCCACCTTGGGAGCCGACATCCGGGAATACGTGGCCGCTTGTGACATCTGCTCCCGTAGCAAGGCCTTCCACCGCCCTCCAGCCGGCCTCCTCCGCCCCTTGCCCATCCCCGGTCGACCATGGTCACATATCGCCCTGGACTTTGTGACTGGCCTTCCGTCATCCCAAGGCAACAACACCATCCTGACCGTGGTCGACCGGTTCTCCAAGGCGGTCCACTTCATCGCTCTCCCGGGACTCCCGTCCGCGGCTGAAACGGCAGACCTCCTCACCACCCATGTGGTCCGGTTGCATGGCATCCCCCAGGATGTCGTCTCGGACCGGGGACCCCAGTTCACCTCTAAGGTATGGCGGGCTTTCTGTCGGGGAATAGGGGCCACAGTTAGCCTCTTGTCGGGATACCACCCCCAGACCAACGGGCAGGCGGAACGGGCCAACCAGGCCTTGGAAACGACCCTCCGCTGCATAACGACAAGCAACCCCGCCTCCTGGAGTCGTTACCTGCCCTGGGCTGAATATTCCCTCAACGCCATGGTGAGTTCGGCTACTGGTTTGTCCCCGTTTGAGTGTTCCCTGGGCTACCAGCCACCCCTCTTCCCCTCTCAAGAACAGGAAGTTGCGGTGCCGTCCACCAGGGCTCACCTCCATCGGTGCCGGCGTATCTGGAAGAATGCCCGCGCCGCCATGCTGCGAGCCAGAGACCGTGCCCAGCGTAGCGCCAATCGGCGGAGGGTGCCGGCCCCTGCCTACCACCTGGGGCAGAGAGTGTGGTTGCTGGCCAGGAACCTCCCCGTCCCTGGCGTCTCCCGGAAACTGGCTCCTCGGTATGTCGGGCCCTACACTGTGGAGAGGATCATCAACCCCTCGGCTCTCCGGCTGCGTCTCCCAGCCTCCCTCAGGGTCCACCCAGTTTTCCACGTTTCCCAGGTCAAACCAGTAGCTGCCCTGTCTCCGCCTGCCCCTGCGCCGCCACCGCCCCGGGTCCTCGAGGGTGGCGACCTGGTCTGGGAGGTCAACCAGATCCTCTCGGTCCGCCGCCGGGGACGGGGGTTCCAGTACCTGGTGGACTGGGTGGGGTATGGGCCGGAGGACCGCAGCTGGGTCCCCCGCTCCTATCTGGCCGACCCTGGCCTGCTGCGGGAGTTCTACCGGGTCCATCCTGACGCCATCGGTCGGTCGCCCGGTGTCTCCCCTAGGGAGGGGGGTCCTGTTGTGGTCCCAGCCCAGGCCCCGCCTCACCCAGGGCCGGGGCGAACGAGCGCTGGGTCACTCCCGGGAACAAGCCCGAGACCGCGGCAGGTGCAGCCTGTTACCAATCAGGCTCACCTGCCGCAATCATCTCGGGCGGCTACAAGAAGCCAGCAGCCCCGCCGCTCAGTGCTTGGTTATACTGAGATCTTGGTAATTCTTTGCTAAGCTCCCAGCTGATTGTACGCCCCTTTGTTGTTTTCCTTGTTCTCGTTAACTCCTCGTGTCCCTCTCTCCGTTTTCCCCTCCAAGACCCCGTCTTCGTCCCGCGCCGCCCTCTGTGACTCGGCTCTCCCAGCTCCACTCCGCGCCTCCCTCCCGCTCCGCGATTCGCCCTGCCTACCGCCTCCGCGCCGGCGCCCGCGCCACCAACGCAGCTCCCGGACTTCCCCTCTCCACCGGCTTTTTTTCTCGCTCGCCTCGTGCCCCTCGGACCAGACCTCTCCCCCTGACGCTCCTCCACGGGGATCTCTCCGGCTCGCCAGTCCCCGCGGTAGCCTGACGCACGCACACAGACAACATCCCTCCACATAGCCATTTGCCCTCACGCATCCATACACTTAATTTCACATCCCATTCACACGCACACGCACGCACACATACATACCCCCCACCTTAAAGTGGCAGTCCGTCTGTGTTTTTGTGTTTACTTTTTCTCCTGGTGTGGTCACCGCAGTACCTTAGTTATCCCCCTTTTTTGTTCCTTTGGTTTATCATTTATTAAAACCGCCTTCGGGCTATTATAGTTGCTCTGGTGTCCGTCTGCTTCTCTGGGTCTGCTGCCCTGGTCCGGTTCTCTGTTCAGGGGTGCCCCCCCCTTCCCGGGGGCATAACAATATGTATATCTATAGGTCTATATGTATATCTATAGGTCTATATGTATATCTATAGGTCTATATGTATATCTATGGGTCTATATGTATATCTATGGGTCTATATGTATATCTATGGGTCTATATGTATATCTATAGGTCTATATGTATATCTATAGGTCTATATGTATATCTATAGGTCTATATGTATATCTATAGGTCTATATGTATATCTATAGGTCTATATGTATATCTATGGGTCTATATGTATATCTATAGGTCTATATGTATATCTATGGGTCTATATGTATATCTATGGGTCTATATGTATATCTATAGGTCTATATGTATATCTATGGGTCTATATGTATATCTATAGGTCTATATGTATATCTATATGTAGATACATAACTACAACCAAGTTTCATTGCTCTAGACCTTTAGAACCAATATTATTGACCAAAAACAACAGGGGTGCTGTTGCGATAAACAAGGTTCCCAAATTTAGAAGGCTAATTAGCGGGAAATCTGAATATTCAATACCTACTGTATACCACAGCCCTATGATCTGAATATCCAATACCTACTGTATACCACAGCCCTATGATCTGAATATTCAATACCTACTGTATACCACAGCCCTATGATCTGAATATTCAATACCTACTGTATACCACAGCCCTATGATCTGTCAACATGGGCCATCATCTTAGACAAAGTGTGTTGTTGTTTTTTTAATCAATCAATCAATCAATCAATCAATCAAAGCTTTATTTGTATAGCCATTTCATACCCAGAGGCAACACAATGCGCTTTACAGAGAACAAGGGAGGTGGGCATACGACCCACTCTCTACATATTCCAGAATCAAGGTCTTTTTATTATCATTTTCACAATATACAAAACACAAACATTAATAAACTCCCATACCACCCAGAAACGCACCCATCCCACAGACCTACACCAAAGAAATTGCATGTAGCTAATCGTAGTCAACAATTATCAAAGCAGCTGATATGCATAATAACAGTAGCAATAGTATTTAAAAAATGAAATGAAATTATAAAAAGATACAAAGAGAGAAAACAATGCAAAAAAGAAATGATATATTACGAGGCTATATCCTCGGCCGCCATATTTTCTATAAAGGCTAGGAAGGGCTGCCACATTATACAAAATGTCAATACGGACCCTTGGAGAGGGAACCTTCAATACGGACCCTTGGAGAGGGAACCTTCAATACGGACCCTTGGAGAGGGAACCTTCAATACGGACCCTTGGAGAGGGAACCTTCAATACGGACCCTTGGAGAGGGAACCTTAAATACGGACCCTTGGAGAGGGAACCTTAAATACGGACCCTTGGAGAGGGAACCTTCAATACGGACCCTCGGAGAGGGAACCTTCAATACGGACCCTTGGAGAGGGAACCTTACCTTCTGATTTGAGGTAGTGCATCTTTCCACCTAGACAGTATGAGTTGCCTGGCCAACAGGGTACAAAAGGCCAGGGCCAGGTTTCCCAAAAGCTTCTTTCGTTAAGAGGCTCTTTAGCCCATTCAGTTGACCAATCAGAGAGCTTGCCCAGACCAGTTGACCAATCAGAACGCTCTAAATGAATGGCCCAAGAGCCTCTTAACAAAAGAAGCTTTTTAGAAACGCAGCCCTGTACGTTGCATTTATTTATTATATATTTAGTTGGACATCTAAATACCTAAAACCTAAAATCACCTAGGTGGCGGGACTACATCTCCGCACTGGCCTGTGAGCAGCTAAAGATTCCCCAGGCAGAGCTGGTTGATGCTGCTAGGGAAAGGGATGTCTGGGGCCCCCTGCTGGAGCTGCTGCCTCCGCGACCCGACCCCGGATAAGCGGATGAAGATGGATGGATGGATGGATGGATAGTTGGACATCAGGCGGTACGACACCAAATAGTGCAATATAACGAGGGTCGTCTATTGGCTCCTCAAGAATCGTTGGGAACGTATTAAAAATACATTGCCAAAAATGGTACAATCTTGGACATGTCCAAAACATGTGTAAGAGGCTCGCAGGAGCTTGTTTGCACTTATCACATGTAGGATCCAAATTTAGTCTGATTCTCGACAGTCTAGTTTTGCACCAGTGAAGTCGATGTACTACTTTGAATTGTATAACCACATGCCTTTTAAAAATGAATAAATCCTTCGAAGAATATTCTGCCAAATTCCAACTGTACTTTATTCGTTCATGTCCTCTTCCCATCTACCCTTGAGACCATCTAAAATTGTCGAATTGTGTAAATTGAGAAGCTCATATATCCTACCTATAACCTGCTTAAAACCTGTCCTAAGAGAAAAAATATAATCCAGCAGGATACAGAGGGAAACAGACTAAATGCGAAACAACAAAACTTTGCAGTTGTAGGTATCTGAAAAATTGTGAACCAGGCACATTAAATTTGTACACCAGTTGTTTTATGGAAACAAAGTGATCCATAAAAAAGGTAATGTAATGATTGGATCCCTCTCCTCGACCAGATACTGAAAGCTCCACCTGAAATTGAAGGAGTAAACATCTGGTTTGTAACTATCAAAGCTGATACTCAGCAATGGAGAAGTGAAAATGGCGGTAAATTGGTTACAAATTCTTAGTGACTGTAAAACAATGGGATTACTGCTATACAAAGAGATTTCCCCAATGGAGGTTTGGAGCATAGTAATGCAGGTAGGGAAGTGGTGCCGGAGGATGAACCCTTCATTTGGGGGCAGAATCCTCTATGTCCTTCATCCAGTATAGGAACGCCCTTATGTTGGCTGCCCAATAGTAATACTATTTCTGCAAACGCAGGGGTTTGTTGTTCTAGATGAAAGTTGATATAAGTGAATCTATAGATTAACAGTTGTATTAATAGGCATTGATTAATTAAGTAATTTAATTTAATTCAGCTCCCCTACTTTTAATAATCTCATGGTATTGTAAATATCTCAAGGTATGGCATGAAACTACTTAGATAGCAACGCACTGTGATTTAACAAGGATGTCTGCTCAGGGAAATACCAGACCGGGCTGAGTTTCCCAGAGGCATCGTAGCGCTACGTTCATCGTAAGCTATGGCGTTCATCATAGCGCTACGATGCCTCTGGGAAACTCAGCCCAGAACACTAGGCCTCTCTCTCTCTCTTACCATCACTCTTCTGTCCCTGCGTCACTCCCTCCATATTTCCATGTTCAAGGTTCAAGTTTATTTGTCTCCCTACGGAGACATTCTTAATAGAGGTAGAGGCAGTGCTGCATTACAAAAAACAGGACTAGCACTCGTCACTCCGAGGCTCCTGCGGTCGATCGACACGGTCACGGCTCTTCTCTGTCCTGGCCCCGCAGTGGTGGAATGAACTGCCCACTGATGTCAGGACAGCAGAGTCGCTGCCCATCTTTCGTCGCAGGCTCAAAACTCATCTCTTCAAGAAGTACTACAACAATCCTCCCACCTAAGCACTTATTATATTATATTGCACTGTACTTTAGATTGTGATTCTTGCACTTTGCCTTCAGCACTAGATTATGCTCTTAGTCACTTGTTTGTTTTAGAAAGAAAATGCACTTGTGAGTTCTGGCAAGTAGTAGTACATTGGCTCTTCCTACGTTAAATGCAATTATTGTTAGTCGCTTTGGATAAAAGCGTCTGCTAAATGACTGTAATGTAATGTAATGTAATGTAGCATACAAGACATGACACGTGACACGTGTACAGTGCATAGTTCCCTGTGACCCTATATACATAAAGTGACCCAAGTGCATAGTTCATCACATTAATTTAGTAATGTAGTCCATCGCTCCATAGCCCGTCCCTCCATCACCACACACGTGCACACACATACACACACACACACACACACACACACACACAGAGCTGAATTAAATTAAATCACATCAGCATCATCTCACTTAAAGGGGAACGCCGCTGTCATAGCAAGTTTAGCTCAAATGTCGCTTTGTCCTCAATGAAACCGATCGGTACACACCAACATTTAACTGATCCATACACACCAACATTTAACTGATCCATACACACCAACATTTAACTGATCCATACACACCAACATTTAACTGATCTGTGCAGTAGTAAAGTTAACTAGCTCCTTTTCCCTCTGTGCACGAGCAGTGCTTTATAATGGAGGTCTATGGGCCTCTGCTAAAAACTATGATAAACATGCATTTTCAAGACAGGTAGCTAACTGGCTATCCAGCTCTTATTGTGCTGGATTAGCATTGGAAGCATTGGAACTGATGTGTCCAGGCGACAAGACCTATCTTAATTTATCAGACATTATTTCATGTCATTTCAATTCACAGCTATTTCAGTGGCATGACTAGCTTCCGTCCTACCAGTCCTGGACAAGCCAGCCACGCACATAAGCCAGGCTGGACCTGGCCTGGTTTAGTGTAGTCAATCTATAACAGTTGCAATATCAATGCAACGAACCCCCAACATTGCTTTTCCCAACAGTGTGATCATAAGAGATATGGGATTGGAGGGCATCCTGACTGCCATACAAGCAGCAAAGAAATGGGAGAACCTAAAGAAAATTATAGGGTGAAGCAATTATGTGTTATTCTCTGATGGATGGGCCACTGGATCACATGTAGGCTCCTTCACTATGTGGGTTTACTGTCCACTAATGGTGGTGGGCCCCAGTCCCATGGATAATCAGTAAAGGTCCATCAAAAGGGTAATGTGTTGATTTGACCTTGTTTCTTTTACCAGTCACACAGGATCTCATACTGCCAAGGACTGGGTCAGGGGCGGAGAGTGGTCAGGTCACAGCTGCAAACTGGCCATTCTTCGCGGCCATGCATGAGGCTCTGGGGCAGAGGGACTCCATCAGGCCCCTAAACCTGATAGCCACCGCAGTCGACTCCTCATCGGACGGTGCAGAGGAGCCTGATGATGAGGTGGACAGTACCTCTGCCCCAGGGCCTTCCACCACTCCAGGGTCATCCACCACTCCAGGGTCATCCACCACCCCACGGTCATCCACCACCCCAGGGTCGTCCACCACCCCACGGTCATCCACCACTCCAGGGTCGTCCACCACCCCACGGTCATCCACCACTCCAGGGTCATCCACCACTCCAGGGTCGTCCACCACTCCAGGGTCATCCACCACTCCAGGGTCATCCACCACTCCAGGGTCATCCACCACTCCAGGGTCGTCCACCACTCCACGGTCATCCACCACCCCACGGTCATCCACCACTCCAGGGTCATCCACCACTCCAAGGTCATCCACCACCCCACGGTCATCCACCACTCCAGGGTCGTCCACCACCCCACGGTCATCCACCACCCCACGGTCATCCACCACTCCAGGGTCATCCACCACCCCACGGTCATCCACCACTCCAGGGTCATCCACCACTCCAGGGTCATCCACCACCCCACGGTCATCCACCACTCCAGGGTCGTCCACCACCCCACGGTCATCCACCACCCCACGGTCATCCACCACTCCAGGGTCATCCATCACCCCACAGTCATCCACCACTCCAGGGTCATCCACCACCTCAACCCAACCCTCCAGAAGAACAAGGAAGAGGAAGAACGAGGTTCTGGAGTACCTGAAGGACTACACTGAAAGGCAGGAGACGAGGCAGAGGGAGCTGGATGACAGGCAGAGGGAGCTGGATGACAGGCAGAGGGAGCTGGATGACAGGCAGAGGGAGCTGGATGACAGGCAGAGGGAGCTGGATGACAGGGAGGAGCAGAGAGAAAAGAGGAGCAGATGGACAGGCTCCTTGACATTTTTAGCCAGTTGGCCGAGAAGCACAACTAAGCACATTTGCAGGGTTTGGATTCATCTTGTATTTAATGGTGATCAACTGTAGGGGTTGGCCTGATTTAATTTGATTTCTGTGTGCATGGATCATTGTGAGCCTGTGAGCTTCAGACGGCAACATTAAATATGAATTGCTCCTCATCTGTCTCAGTGCAGTGTTCTTTGAATTGAGATTCCCAGTATGAATATTTGAAATGTTTGCCCTGAGGGGGATTTGGGAGAGGAGGGGGTGTTGGAATGTAATTGAGTAGTACAATACTTTTGGATCAATCACAAACATGGATCACAGGCCTTGTAGTTATTGCAGAATCAGAAGATGTTTATTGCCATGTAGGCTATGCCTACTAGGGATTTTTTTTTGGGTCACTTGGTGCACTGCAGAACAAAATGGTCCTAGTCAACTAGTAGGCCTGTAGCCAAGGTCCCAAGACTGGCCCATTCTGGCCAGGACCTGAATATTCACAACATATACAGCAGCAACATATACAGCAACCCGTTCATAGCTTGATGACCACAAAATGAAATTATTTCAACAAGGTGAACAGAAAAGGTTTATCCCCCCAAAAAAGTCCCCTGACATAATCACGAGGCCTCGAATGTCCAAACATAAATGAGCTCCTGGTTGAATCACGAGGCTTCAAATGTCCAAACAAAAATCAGCACCTGGCATAATCATGATGCCTCAACGGAGCCTGGAGGTGCGGAGATGTGGGCGCATAGCCTGTCCCTGATGTGGGCCCCACTCCTGGATGTCCTGTCCCTGATGTGGGCCCCTCTCCTGGATTTCCTGTCCCTGATGTGGGCCCCACTCCTCTCCTGGATGTCCTGTCCCTGATGTGGGCCCCACTCCTCTCCTGGATGTCCTGTCCCTGATGTGGGCCCACTCCTCTCCTGGATGTCCTGTCCCTGATGTGGGCCCCTCTCCTGGATGTCCTGTCCCTGATGTGGGCCCCTCTCCTGGATGTCCTGTCCCTGATGTGGGCCCACTCCTCTCCTGGATGTCCTGTCCCTGATGTGGGCCCACTCCTCTCCTGGATGTCCTGTCCCTGATGTGGGCCCCTCTCCTGGATGTCCTGTCCCTGATGTGGGCCCCACTCCTGGATGTCCTGTCCCTGATGTGGACCCCTCTCCTGGATGTCCTGTCCCTGATGTGGGCCCCACTCCTCTTCTGGATTTCCTGTCCCTGATGTGGGCCCCACTCCTGGATGTCCTGTCCCTGATGTGGGCCCCTCTCCTGGATGTCCTGTCCCTGATGTGGGCCCCACTCCTCTTCTGGATTTCCTGTCCCTGATGTGGGCCCCACTCCTCTCCTGGATGTCCTGTCCCTGATGTGGGCCCACTCCTCTCCTGGATGTCCTGTCCCTGATGTGGGCCCCACTCCTCTCCTGGATGTCCTGTAGGTCGATGGGATCAGGGGGACCAGGCTCATCAGGCTGGAGCTCCAGATCCTCCATGATGACTCCTCTCCTGGATGTCCTGTCCCTGATGTGGGCCCCACTCCTCTCCTGGATGTCCTGTCCCTGATGTGGGCCCCTCTCCTGGATGTCCTGTCCCTGATGTGGGCCCCACTCCTCTCCTGGATGTCCTGTCCCTGATGTGGGCCCCTCTCCTCTCCTGGATGTCCTGTCCCTGATGTGGGCCCCACTCCTGGATGTCCTGTCCCTGATGTGGGCCCCACTCCTCTCCTGGATGTCCTGTCCCTGATGTGGGCCCCTCTCCTGGATGTCCTGTCCCTGATGTGGGCCCCACTCCTCTCCTGGATGTCCTGTCCCTGATGTGGGCCCCTCTCCTGGATGTCCTGTCCCTGATGTGGGCCCCACTCCTCTCCTGGATGTCCTGTCCCTGATGTGGGCCCCACTCCTCTCCTGGATGTCCTGTCCCTGATGTGGGCCCCTCTCCTGGATGTCCTGTCCCTGATGTGGGCCCCACTCCTCTCCTGGATGTCCTGTCCCTGATGTGGGCCTCACTCCTCTCCTGGATGTCCTGTCCCTGATGTGGGCCCCTCTCCTGGATGTCCTGTCCCTGATGTGGGCCCCTCTCCTGGATGTCCTGTCCCTGATGTGGGCCCCACTCCTCTCCTGGATGTCCTGTCCCTGATGTGGGCCCCTCTCCTGGATGTCCTGTCCCTGATGTGGGCCCCTCTCCCGGAGGTCCTGTCCCTGATGTGGGCCCCATTCCTCTCCTGGATGTCCTGTAGGTCGATGGGATCAGGGGGATCAGGCTCATCAGGCTGGAGCTCCAGATCCTCCATGATGTCTCCGTTTGTGAGGCACACATTGTGGAGGACCGCACAGGCCAGGGCAACCTCCGAACAGAAGGTGACCCTGACCTCCAGTGCCTTGAACAATGTGGCCCGCCACCGTGCCTTCATGACCCCGAACGTCCTCTCAATGATGGAACGGGCCCTGCCATGCTTCCCATTGAAGCGCTCCTGCACCCTCCCTTGTGATGGGTGCCTGTAAGGGGTCACAAGTGCAATTGGCTGCTCCAGACGGGGGTAGCCTCCATCTCCCAAGAGGAAATAACCAGGTGGGGGGGTACAGGGAAGTGGTGTACACAGGGCTGTTCTGCAGGACCCGTGTGTCGTTTACCTCCATAGCCAACAAAAACGTCCGGGAATCTCCCAGTGGAGTCACAGATGGCATAAAGCAAAAAGGCATTTGTTTGGGGAGAAGAAGGTAGGAGAAGGAGAAGGTAGAAGAATAATAATAATCCTTACAATTTCGATAGGGCCTCGTACCGCCAGCGCTCAGGCCTTAATAACTACAACAACAACTAGGACTGCAAGCAGCAGTGAGCGGGCCCTCGCACCCCACACCTGTCGGGGTGCGGCGCCGTTAAAGTGTGTGCTATTTCGGTGTCCAGTACAGAGAGAAACTTCCTGTCACCAGTAGGCGGCGCTATAAGTATGACTCAAAACTGACCTACAGATGTGTTCAGGACACGTCCTTCATCAAGCGTGAGCAATTTGGGGTAAATTGGATAATGTATGTAGGAGTTATGAGGACTTCCTGTAAGCAGTAGGTGGCGCTTTAAGTATGTTTAAATATATTTAAGTACTCAACAATCTACAGATAAGCGATGCCGCTGAAGCTTTTTTCAAGGCCCATCCATGTCTGAGACAGAACAGGCTATGAATGTTGAAACAGAGCTTAAAGTACAAGATGGCAAACTTCCGCTCGAGACTTGGCAAACAAACTCGGCTGCCCTGAAATCGCTGTGAACTCTCTTAAGCACAAATCACAAAAGCAGAGCAAGGCAGCCTTGGAAGGCTGAAGTGAATTACTGTCCAGGCCTTCGGAAAGGAGAAACAAAAGAGAGCCTTGAACATGAAAGAGTCGCACTGTTGACCGAGGTACAGAAGAGAAACAACGAGATGGTAGTCAAAGAAAAAAATGGAGTGGACCTTCTCATTCTGACGACAAGAGGTTGTCCAGGACAAGCCACCGGTTGAGTTTAAAAGCAGATGGTCGGCTCTGTTTGAAAATAATGAAGTAATTGTTATTTAATTTAGCCTCATATGTTGACACATGCAGTGGACCTACTGATTAAATGAGAAAGGGTGACTAATTTTGCTTTGCATATTTTCATGTTTTCAGATCAACAGGGAGTTCATTCGAATTACCACCGTCCCTCTGATAGCGAGATTCCTGTCTCAACTGGATGAGTCCTCTGACCAGCTGATAACGGTCTTCATCAACAAAGGAGGTGCAGCAGGAAAAGAACTCCGGAGCACCATAGCAGTATTGGATGAGGTAAAATATTCTCCTTTATAATCAAACCTTATCTTTAGTAGGATACGGTTGCTGACATGACAAAAAAAATCTTGCATATCGGGGTTACACATCCAACTGTGGAAAACATCATTGTGCACGTGGGGACAAATGACGTTGCGCAACAGCAGTCGGAAGTTCTTAAACGAGACTTTATTGATCTGCTGAACACAGTCAGGTCTCTGAAAGCGGAGGTGTTTATCAGCGGCCCTCTACCACCAGTCAGAAGAGGGGTTGAGAGATTCAGCAGACTGTTGGCACTGAACACATGGCTCTCAACTGCCTGTACCACTCACTCAGTGCGCTACATTGACAATTTTCCATTTTTTTGGGAACGATACCATCTTTTTCAGAGAAATGGACTCTGCCTTAACAGGTCAGGAGTAAAACTGTTTATCTCCAATCTGTTCTATTCTCTGCGTCATCCATCTGCTCCCTCTGCCATGGTCAAGGACAAGAGACAAGAAATACCAAAACAGAAGGAAGACATATCACAACATGGCAGAAACCTTGAAGAGCTGCTTCAACAAAGCTCTGATTATGGGAGACACCCGCGCCAGGAAGAAGAATCTTCACACCACCCCCCATCGACAACAACCCAACGATGCCCCTCCCCTCCTCCACCCCGCTCGCCAATCAAGGGCCTCATCAAAGCTGCCACACTGAAGCTCAGCCAAATTGATGAGCTACTGCAAGAGGGGAAGTCTCTCACTCCCCCCCTCCCACTAGCACTCACCAGCGAGGATCCACCCCCCCAAGAGCGGGAGTCTCTCACTCCCCCCCTCCCACTAGCACTCACCAGTGAGGATCCACCCCCTCCACCCCCCCAAGAGGGGGAGTCTCTCACTCCCCCCCTCCCACTAGCACTCACCAGCGATGATCCACCCCCCCAAGAGGGGGAGTCTCTCACTTGCTTCCTCTCACCGGCATCCAGCAGCAAGCATTTTCACGCGCTGTATTACGCGCTCCCAACCGCCCTTACCCCCTGCCGGGCCAATACAGCAAGCTCTAACTGATATGTACTGGGTCCAGGCTACAAGGCTAATGGCACTCATGACCCCTCCCAGGACAAGCCAGGACCCAACGTGATGGTATCTTCCTCAATTCCTGTCTTGATAGGTAATAGAAAAACAATGGTGAATCTGCTAAGTAACAGGAAACACTCAACCGGCTCTACAAATGTATCAAATTTAGTATCTATTCCTCGTCAGCCACAAACTATCACAGAGAAATGTGCAGATAATACCCTCAGCACACTAAACTTAGCTTTATTAAATGTCAGATCTTTAACAGGAAAGACATTTTTAATCAATGATTTTATCACCAACCACAATCTTGATCTTATGTTTTTAACTGAAACTTGGCTAGACCAAGGTAACAGTGCAGCTGTTCTTATTGAGTCAACTCCTCCCAACTTCAGCTTTATGAGCGAGGCTAGAGTGCATAAGAAAGGAGGTGGAGTAGCCATCTTGTTTAATGACTCCCTCCAATGTAAGCAGATGTGTTATGGAAATTTTGGTTCCTTTGAATATGTGGCTCTTCAGTTGAATTCCTTTTCCCGAGCGTTATTTCTAAACATCTACAGGCCACCTAAATACTGTCCAAACTTCTTTGATGACTTTGCTGAACTGTTGTCTACTGTCTGCATTGACTTTGACTGTGTGGTTATTGTTGGTGATTTTAACATCCATGTTGACAACCCTCAGGGCAGAGGGACTAAAGAGCTAGGTTGTGTCCTTGATAACTATGGACTGACTCAGCATGTGACAGAGCCCACACACAACAAGGGGCACACTCTGGACTTAATCATCACCAAAGGTCTGAATATTTCTAAGGTTCAGGTGTCTGATGTTGCGCTCTCTGATCATTCCTGTGTTTTCTTTGAGAGTACTATCTCCATGCACACAAATTCTCAATCAGAGGTTATCTCAAAACGGCGCATCACTGAAAACACCAGTGAGATATTTACTCAGGCTTTCTCGTCCACACCTGCCCTCTATATGGCCTCAGTCAACGAGCTTGTAGATAATTTCAATGTTAAAATTACAAACATTATTGACGCCGTTGCGCCCACTAAGGTGAAGGTGATCTCTGGTAAGAGAAGATCTCCATGGAGAAACGCCATGCTGGTCAGAATAGAAAAGAGAGAGTGTCGAAAATCTGAACGCAGATGGCGAAAAACAAATCTCCATGTTCATTATGACATCTATAAAGAGAGACTTCGCATTTATAATATGGAGCTGAGAAATGCACGGCAGACCTTCTTTTCTGACATCATCACCAAAAACCATAACAATGCGCGTGCTTTGTTTGCCACTGTTGATAGGCTGACAAACCCTCCTGTGTCAGTAGCCTCTGAACTTCTATCCACCAGGGCCTGCAATGAATTTGCCTCATTCTTCACTGACAAAATTCAGAAAATTAGACAAGCAGTCAGTGCCTCCATTCCAGGTACAGGACATGTGTCGTCACACTGTCCACTTAAAATCAATAATTGTACCATGACACAATTTAATCCGATCAACCATAAAACCCTGGGGGACACTATACAATATCTGAAATCCTCCACCTGTTGCCTTGATGTTCTACCTACAGACTTCTTCAAAACTGTATCCAACTGCATGGCCTCTGATTTACTACAAATTGTAAACACATCTCTTCTTTCAGGTGTGTTCCCACATACCCTGAAAACTGCAGTCATCAAGCCACTCTTAAAAAAGAATAATCTAGACAGCTCACAAATGAACAATTATAGGCCCATATCAAACCTCCCATTTCTAAGCAAAATAATTGAAAAGGTTGTTTTCCAACAACTGAATAACTTCCTGGCACTAAGTAATGGCTTTGATGTCTTCCAGTCAGGATTTCGACCACATCACAGCACCGAGACTGCTCTAATTAAGGTATTTAATGACATCCATTTAAACACAGATAATGGCAAAATCTCAGTCTTAGTACTACTGGATCTCAGTGCTGCGTTCGACACGGTAGACCACAACATACTACTAGGCCGACTGGAAAATTGGCTGGGAATTTCTGGTACAGTGTTAGATTGGTTTGAATCCTACTTAAAGGACAGGGATTATTTTGTGTCTATAGGCAATTACAAATCTGAGCTGACAAAAATGACCTGTGGAGTTCCCCAAGGCTCCATCCTGGGGCCTCTTCTGTTCAACATTTACATGCCCCCACTAACTCAAATTATGGAAAACAACAAAATATGTTACCATAGCTATGCAGATGACACACAAATTTATATCACTATATCACCAGGAGACTATAATCCCATACAAGCGCTGAGTAAGTGCATTCAACAAATCAATGATTGGATGTGCCAGAACTTTCTCCAACTAAACAAAAATAAAACTGAAGTAATTGTCTTTGGAGCCAAAGAAGAACGATTAAAAGTCAGTGCTCAACTTCAATCAGTAATGCTAAAAACCACAAACGAAGCCAGAAATCTTGGTGTAGTCATGGACTCAGACCTGAATTTCAACAGCCACATTAAGTCAATTACAAAGTCAGTCTACTATCACCTGAAGAATATATCAAGGATCAAAGGATTTATGTCCCAGAAGGATTTGGAAAAACTTGTCCATGCGTTTATCTTCAGTAGACTCGACTACTGTAACGGCATGTATACAGGTCTCTCTAAAAAATCGATCAGACAGCTGCAGCTGATTCAGAACGCTGCTGCTCGAGTCCTCACTAAGACTAAGAAAGTGGAGCATATCACACCAGTACTAAGGTCTTTACACTGGCTTCCTGTCTGTCAAAGAATTGACTTTAAAATACTGCTGTTGGTTTATAAAGCACTGAATGGCCTAGGGCCAAAATATATTTCTGATCTGCTCATATGCTATGAACCATCCAGACCCCTCAGGTCGTCTGGCACAGGTCTACTTTCTGTCCCCAGAGTTAAAACAAAACATGGAGAAGCAGCATTCAGTTTTTATGCTCCACATATCTGGAACAAACTTCCAGAAAACTGCAGGTCTGCTGCAACTCTTGGTTCTTTTAAAACAAGCCTGAAGACTTTTCTTTTTGCCACTGCTTTCTAAGACGAGCTATGTTTATCAGTATACTGCACTGTAACTTTTATTCCTGTATTCTATTTGTCCTGCTTTTTGTTTAAATATCTATAATGACTTGCTTTTTGTTTTAATGCTTTTAATTTGTCCTGCCTTTTGTTTTAAATGTCTATAATGTCTTTTTGTTTTAATGCTTTTAATGTCTCATGTAAAGCACCTTGAATTGCCCTGTGGCTGAAATGTGCTATATAAATAAACTTGCCTTGCCTTGCCTTGCCTTGCCTTGCCTTGCCTTGCCTTGCCTTGCCTTGCCTTGCCTTGCCTTGCCTTTAGTCAAGAACAGCACAATTTCCTTTCTATTTTTCATTATGTTTACCTACATTGAGACAACAATCATCTATGTAATGTATAATTTTCTGGTATTGCATTCTGACTCTCTGCCAATAGGCCCTTTTCAGAGCAGCCATCTTGACAGAAAGCAGGGTAAACCTACATCCTGCGATGGCTAAGGTGTGGGGTGGGCAGGGTGGACAGTCTGGAAGGTGGCATCCGGAC
The DNA here is from genome assembly GCF_949987555.1 of Borostomias antarcticus. Taxonomy (NCBI): domain Eukaryota; kingdom Metazoa; phylum Chordata; class Actinopteri; order Stomiiformes; family Stomiidae; genus Borostomias; species Borostomias antarcticus. Next base: position 71,114 of record NW_028176221.1, read on the forward strand.
TGGCTGGGGAGGGTGTGGCAGGCAGGACCTGGAAGGTGCAACTCATGGCGCGTTCCAGGCAACCCGTAACTCGTGTTTTTACGACCTTCTACACGTGAAAATGCACTGGAATGGCAGTCAAACCCGTAACTTCCCACCCGTGAACTCGTACCAGATCGATGTATTCCCAGTTGCACTCTCTGACGTCACACAGCCCTCTAAGCAAGATGGCAGCCCCCATGGGGATGGCGACAAAGATAACTTGAGGGCAACGTAAAGTAAATGTGTATGTTGTAATCAAAATAATAAAAACGAATATGCACTACAATCTGCTATGTGTATGTAATGATGCCCAAATATGTTGACAAGAGATAGCTAGTGCTAGCTAGCTAACATTAAGGTAAACCTGAACGTGACCATGCAAAAGTCGATGATGTCAATAAATAAAATGTAACGTACGATTTCTTAGCATAGCGAAATTAGGCATACAATGTTTAGCTTGCCAGCTCTGACAATGTGCCAAATCTCAAGCTTTTACCATATCGGCTTGTTTACATTTATCCAGAATGCCACGCATTCAGACAGTTTGCCTGGAACGCTATGAAGCGGATGAATCAACTGGAGCCTGCAGCCCACACACAAGGCTGAGCTATAGGTGGAGGGGTTGACCAGTTCAACATTTTTTATTTTATTTCTGTTCTTCCTTTCAGCAGACTGATGACCTCCATGCAAGACGCGAGTGCATCCTCAAATGTCTCCTTACCAGTGGCGGCTGGTGACTCAAAAAACTGAGGAGGACAGGAGGAAGAGAGGCGAACCGCCCATGGGCACCGGGGGGCACTTTCCCTCAGTCAGTTATTATTTGAAATATCAGCTTTAAAGTTGATTTACAGTCAATTTTAGCATATGAAAAACTGAATAACACTTTCTTTAACTACATGCAGCATTTATTTATCATATACAATATTACAAAACAACAATAAAACATTGTAAGCAATAGTTGTTGTAATGGATTGTACTCTTCTCTAAAGAGAGAAATTAATTGATATTGGTGAGGTGCTGGAGAGGTTAGGTGATATATGAAAAATGTTTTTGATTAGGGGACACTGAGGTGTGCTGGCGCTCAAACAGTTTGTTGGCAAATAGATTTGACAACTGGACAATGTAATACGTTGCACAGCAAATGCAGTATCCAACAGTTCCCTCATGGCTAGCTAGCAATGGTACAGCTATGGGATGAGCTCATTTGGGTTGCTGTCAAAGCTGCCACTCTCATGTTGCTATAGCTACAATTATCAGAACAATATGAACATTCAGTTGAAGGTTTTCCATCCACCCATCCATCACTGGATGAGGAATAAGCACCGCAAAGCGATCAATTCTCACGCAAGCAGGAGCCAGGCTGTGCATTTCTCTGATCCGGTGTTGCGACCCAGTCTCTAGAAATGTTTTGGACGAGTTGCCGACAGTTTGCGCCTCCAGCCAATCAGCGCACCTGCCTATGCCGTAGCCTGACTCCAGCCAATCAGCAGCCTGCCTATGCCGTAGCCTGACGTGCATCTCGTAGCTAACGTTACCGGCTATAGCCAGCCAGTGGAACTGTCGTGTTCAGACGGCTCTAGCTCAAAAAGTATTTATGTCAGCTTAAATATTTAGATGGCTAGAATCAAGACAAATAGACGAACAGTTTGATGTATAATATGTCCCATAATACTTTCGGATGTATTATATTATGGAGCTACGAACACACTAAAAGTCTCCAATGGCACAGGGAAGAGAAATACAGACATCAACGCCGACCCAATCGGCCTTCACTGTGGTAAATCTGGAATCTGGAATGTGATTGGTCTAACAAAATGTCAATATCTGAATCCTGTTCAGACAGGGCCGGAGTACTGTCCTCCCTTGCGGTCATTTTTCAGCGTTTTGGCCAATCACAAATTAACAAGAAAAAAAGGCATTACATTGATTTAAGAGAAAAGAACCCGCCTTAAGGGAGGCTAACCTCCCTTCCATAGATATCTATGGGTCCTTCAGCTGCATGTTATAGATGTCACTGTTGGAGCTTTAGAATTTCAATAATGGGCTTTTATCCATAGGGAAAACCTGCTTTATGAACAAAACTGAGATAATATAAATTATGAATAAATAAATTCATATATTTATATTTTAATCCCTCTCCTCTCTAAAAACTGAGGACTGTCCTCCCCTGCCTCAATGGACGAGCCTCCTCTGATATATATATATTTTTTTTTTTCTTTCTTATTGGTGACACTTTCAACCATTTTGGCTTTAAAACAATGTTATGTTTGCTGAAAAAACATGTGACTGATGAGCCTGAGTATTGACTTCTCTTTTAGCAGTGTTCTTTGAGGGTCAGTTTTGTCGACCGGTTTTACAATTATGCTGTTTTTAAGGAGTAGTTACGGACATGTTTGATACCCTTTTGGATTGTTTTGTAAGATACAGTGTAATCATTTTACTTACATTTATCCAGAGAAGCCTTTATTAACCTCTGGCTAACATTTAATAATTAGTTGTTTTTATCACCTCTGGAACCTGAGAAATGCTGTTACGAGCAAATGGAAGACTACATTTATTCTCACTGTAGTCTTTATTTTCTATAATGACATTGAACTATTTGAATGTGCTTTGAGGCCACTAGGATGCAAGCCTAAACTGTGGATCTAATTAAGAGTTGTCTTGGTCCAATGTTGGTGCTTCTGGTGAGTGAGTCTTCATATAGATCCTGAATATCTGTGACAATGGCGGACTGGCCATCGGGACGATGGGCCGGTCCTCCAGTGGGCCGGTAAATGGTAAATGGACTGCACTTATATAGCGCTTTTCCACCTTAGCGGCACTCAAAGCTCTTTACAATGGCCTCTCATTCACCCATTCACACACACATTCACACACCAATGGCAGTAGCTGCCATGCAAGGTGATTACCTGCTCATTGGGAGCAATTTGGGGTTAGGTGTCTTGCTCAAGGACACTTCGACATGTGGACAGTCGGAGCTGGGATTCGAACCGCTGACCCTTCGATCACTGAACGACCCGCTCTACCAACTGAGCTACAGACGCCCCTGTCTGCCCCTGATCTGTGATATGCATCCTAAATATCTGTGATCTATGTATTCTGAATATCTGAGCTATAGAATAAATACAGCCCCATAAGCTTGCATGGAGAGATGTAGAATTGAGATGACACTGGCCTGATAAGCTTTCATAAAAAGATACTTTATTTACAGTTGGAGACAGGCTGAGGACCCTCTGTAATTTTGTAATATATTTTTTATTTTCTTATTAAAAACAGTTTGAACTTTTATATGAAGAGATTTTATTTAGACGGGGAGACTTGGCGAGGAAGACAATAGTATATTAACACACCCACACATGCATTAACACACCAACACATACTTAACACATGCGCATATACCCACCCATATATATGCATGAACAATAGTCCCTCCATGACTGCCTGCACACACACACTATCACGATAGCCCCTCCATGACTGCCCGCACACACACACACACACACACACACACACACACACACAGACACACTATCACGATAGCCCCTCCATGACTGCCTGCACACACACACACACACACGATCACGATAGCCCCTCCATGACTGCCTGCACTCACACACGATCACAATAGCCCCTCCATGACTGCACACACACACACACGATCACGATAGCCCCTCCATGACTGCCTGCACACACACACGATCACAATAGCCCCTCCATGACTGCACACACACACACACAGACACGATCACGATAGCCCCTCCATGACTGCACACACACACACACACACACGATCACGATAGCCCCTCCATGACTGCCTGCACACACACACTATCACGATAGCCCCTCCATGACTGCCCGCACACACACACACACACACACACACACACACGATCACGATAGCCCCTCCATGACTGCCTGCACACACACACGATCACGATAGCCCCTCCATGACTGCCTGCACACACACACGATCACGATAGCCCCTCCATGACTGCCTGCACACACACACTATCACGATAGCCCCTCCATGACTGCCCGCACACACACACACACACACACACACACACACGATCACAATAGCCCCTCCATGACTGCCCGCACACACACACACTTATTTCTATCTTCTAGCCTTTAAAATCACATTAAATTCATAAAAACCAGACATTTAAAAAAATAAAAAACATGTTTTTCCTTCTTTTTTTTCTTCTAATCATCCCTCCGCGCCTCCCCTGAATTTCTTTGGGGCCCCCAGGGGAGGCCCGCCTCACAGTTTGGGAATGCCTGATCTAGATGATGGGCAGCAGAAGATCCCTTTCCCAAGACCCACAGCTGTCACAGAGTACAACAAATACACGGGAGGAGTCGACACATCAGACCAACTACTCGCTACGAACTCTGTGCACCGCAAAACCAAAAGGTGGCCCATGATGGTGTTCCAACATCCCCTGGACATTGCTGTCACAAACAGCTTTGTGATCCACAAGGAGATATGTGCCAGCCAGCAGCTGAGGCCCAAGACATGCCAGGCCTTCCAAGAAGAGTGCAGACCTCCTGGGAGTGCCCTTGTATGGTTGGCCAGCGATGACCCCGACCTGTGACCACTTCCCTGTCCCCCCACGCGGCAGCGAACAGGCGAAGTCACAGAGAGCCAGCGAGGGGCGACGGCGGTGCAGTGTGTGTGACAGAAGCACTCCCTGGCAGTGTGATGTGTGTGATGTGGGCCTGTGTCTCCATGTCTACCGGAACTGCTTCAGGGAGTACCATAAATGCCCAACAGTGTGATGTGTGTGTGTGTGTGTGTGTGTGCGTGCATGCATGTGTGTGTGTGTGTGTGAGAGAGAGAGAGAGAGAGAGAGGTGTGAGAGAGAGAGGTGTGAGAGAGTGGCTTTTTTGAAAGTCTGCTGGAGGTAGGAGAGAGAAAAGCCTGTACATAGTTGTTTATGTATGTTTATGTCATACTCTAGTGTTTGCTGCCAGAGAACATGTTTTTATTTATTTATCTATATGCAGTCACATTCTATTTTGACTAAAAAATCATTCAAAAACATGTTAAACTCTCGATTTCAAAGACAAGTAACTCACTTAGGTGTTAGTTGGCGTTCTGACATATAATTCGCCATAAAGTAAGATTCTAGTTAATCTGGAAAGGCTTTTTTAAATATTTAGCATAGAACTATTTAGAACACTACATACGTGTGTACACTTCCGCAAACTAGGTAGCCTAGCAACATAAACAATAACAATAGCTACTGTAAGTAGTTCCGCTGCCTGAATCCCCTCTGCGGATTGATCTACACATCTACAACGGTCGCGTCAATACAAGTCAATGGATTTCATAAAATGATCAATAAAACCCTACAGGATTCATACTTTGTGGCGAATTTGATGTCAGAACACCAACGGACACCAATTGGCCTATCCCAAGCCACGCCCCCCTTAGTTACTGTTGCTACCTCGGTCAAGCCTCGGTCAAACTTTGACAACAAACATGGCGACGCCGGTTTCGTTTAGCCGGGTGCCGCAGTGTGCACTTGATAGTTTCTGGGTGTCAGGCAATATAGCTTCAAGAAGCCGACAGCAAGGTTTACAATATGCTATGGAGGGCTATATCCACGATGTGAAGTTTTTTGAATTAGGCAAAACAATACGAATTGAGGCCAGGTAAAGGCTAGCAATGAGAACAATGTTACTAGCTAACGTTAACACTAGCACTAGTAACGTTACTACTAGTTAGTAGCTAGGTAGCTATCATAGCTGCTGCGAGATCTAAGAACATAAGACATATCTAAGACTTTTCTCTCATTCTATTTAGCGTAAGTGATAACTGGGATGTAATAATAAAACCTCTTGACTCTTAAATCTAGGACGTTTAGGTCTCAACGGAAAAGCGAGAAGCCACACATTCTTTGCGTGGAGACGGACGATGACACGATTATCGATCAACACTGTTCATGCACGGCTGGGTATTATTGTTAATACAGTAACGTTAAACTAAATGTGTCCCTTCCCCTTCCGGGGATCAGTAAAGTACTCCGTCTATATATTACTGACTACAGACAACAGTGATTACCATGAGTCTCTCTTCTGTAGAACCACTGGATATTGCTCTCATATCGTGGGGCTCATATGCACCCTCGATATTTGGAGGGCAAAACACATTGATGACACGCCTGAAAAAGTGCCATCAACGAGTCTGCCTCAGGAGTGGCACAAACCAAGAGGCAGGGAAATCAAACCCCAGCCAGTAACCAGCAAAGGCTAAACCTGACCTTCAGAAGGTGCCAGTTATGAGTGGGCTGAGTAACAGGTAGGCTGTAAGAGAGCCACACATCCGGAACCGACGTTGTCCTCACTTCTCTCCTTCTGTCCTCATGATGACACTGATGCCCACGTGAAAATACTTGGGGAAAATACAGAACTATCAAAGAGTAATGATTGATCACGTTAAACTGCATTCTAGTGTGTATATATACACACTCATATACACCACTAACCTCAGACTGATATGTGTGGGAAAAAAAACATGACATGAGCTGATATATGTTGAGTTTATTTACTCCTTGTTCAGCATTTAATCCGTTAATAGTAATACATTACATATACATAAATAAGCAGTGTATATTCTGTTAGATATGGATGAAAAAAAAATGCATATTGAAATATCAGTAATGTATTGTATTGTGTTTTGTTTATCAAGACATATAATCTCATCTTCTCTCACCCTTAGGAGAGTTTTGGAGGTTACGGCTGCAGACTATGAGCTCATGAAAACAATGACAGGGACACATTACATTATATTACAGTCATTTAGCAGACGCTTTTATCCAAAGCGACTAACAATAATTGCATTTAACGTAGGAAGAGCCAATGTACTACTACTTGCCAGAACTCACAAGTGCATCTCCTTTCTAAAACAAGTGACTAAGAGCATAATCTAGTGCTGAAGGCAAAGTGCAAGAATCACAATCTAAAGTACATTGCAATATAATATAATATAATACAATAAGTTCTTAGGTGGGAGGATTGTTGTAGTACTTCTTGAAGAGATGAGTTTTGAGCCTGCGACGAAAGATGGGCAGCGACTCTGCTGTCCTGACATCAATCAGCTATTTAGCAAACCAGCCAAACATAGGGACAGCTGTGGGAGAGAACATCTATCCTTTAGGGAGTGCTTTGAGTTATCAGGTAAGCATATAGTGCAGGGACAGAATATGCTACTCTACTGAGATAGTATATGAGGTTGAAAGTTGGCCAAAAGGCTGACCACACACCAGATCTGATTAATGCTCCCAAGCATTGTATTAGGGATTCTACCTGACACTATTTTGAATTTTTTTTATTTTTGCAATGCTTCTCTCAACATGCACTCTGTGCTTTGCAATACTTTTCGTCTTCTCCACATCCGGTGCTGGCATCTGTGTGTTAGCCTTAGCGAAGGGTGGGATATTTAACTGAAGTCCTATTTCTTCAACATCTTTCTCAATGAGAAAGCCCTTGTCAGCCATTATGCTGTCACCAGGGTTAAGATAGCCAGCTTGAATGAGACCGGAGAGTAGATGTGTGATGTTGCTCTGTCTGAAAATCTCTCTGTCTGATATGGACCCAGTGAAAAGTGTGGACACAAACGTGACTGAACCACGAGGATCACATGCTATCAACCCTTTGAGTGTGTTTGTGGATTTATAGTCGGAGTAGCTCTGGCTTTGAAGCAACAGGGAAGTTGGTCTCTCGATCTTTAGCTCTGTGCAGTCAAGTATGGCAAAGGCTGTGGGGAAATCCCTTTTGAAACCTGCAGGCATCTGGGCTGCAGTTACATCTCGGTGTGGCCATATCGACATCTGTCCAAGCCTGTGAAACATGTAGCTCACCCAGGCACTGAAAATTACACTAACACTTTGTACATTTATTTGAAATTTGAATAGTCAAGTGTGTGTGTGTGTGTGTGTGTGTGTGTGTGTGTGTGTGTGGCACATATGTATGGGGGCTGTACCTAGGGTTTGTTTTTTAAGGGTCTGGGGAGGTTGGGATGTGGGTATAGGAATGAGTGAAAGCTTTGCTACATAACTTTTTAGTATTCCTTCTATGTATGTAACTCTCCTACTGTGTACTATTTGTCCCACTATTTGAAGACTGTATATTTATTTGCCCAGGGACTGCGGGTGGAAATTAGCTGTTTAGCTATAACCTTGTACAGTGCATCTCTCCCTATTCTATAGGGTAAATGTCTACTGTACCTTGTCCCTGTCTTAAAAATAAATAAAATCAATCAATCAATACCAAATCTTTCATGTCATAGTTATTGCGCAACTTTATTAGAGCCATCAAGAACTGGCTACGCAAGGGCATGTTTTTTGTGTGATAGTTTTGTCGTTTGTATGTAAGAGGGATCTGTTTGTGCTCATGTGCTGTTACTGGGAATTCTAAAGAGAGAGCATAAATTATTAAACTGGTCAAATGTGAACCCTGTACAGTATTCAAAGAAGTTGGGAATCTCGCCGTTATTAACGGATTCAGGGGTTACTTTACTGGTCTCCAAACTAGACAGCTGTTTTTCCAGATGCTAAATTTTTTTCGGCCTGCTGCCTAACAATCTCTCTCAAGTCTGATTCAGACTCCTGAAATTCAGTCCCGGCCTGGGTGTTGGTGTTCTGCCAGGGCCGGGGGTCTTCAGTCCCAGGGTCTTTGTTTGGGGGTCCTCACACACGGCATCTAAAACATAAAGAGACATGATTTAGTGTCTGCAAACCACCAAGAAGAGGATACATCTCAGTGTAGTGCTGTTAACATCCCATTGGCCCTGTCAACTGCCATCAGAACACCGGCTCTAAGCAAACCACACTTCACACTTCACCATGCAGAGCAAATACAGGAACACACCACTAACCAAGCAGGCTCAGAACGAGTTGGACGGATAACAGCCTCAACATTTGGGTTGAGGTAAAAAAAAAAAAAAAAGTTACAGAATCTTTAATTAATTCAGTTTACAAGCCTAAATCCTTTCCATCTGTTCAGACCAGTGTTACTCTTCAGTAAGGGAAGTAGCTATTGGCTGTCCCAGAGGTCGCTAGAGAAGCTAGGGGGGGGGGATACAAACGAGCTATTGACATATTTACAAACTTTTTTTGTTGTTGTTGCTGTATAACATTTTTTTTACAGTGCAACCCTAGTAGCCTACATCAGCCATGTGATGATGATGGCATGGAAAAAACAATCAAACTATTTACTTATTTACAAACTAGTTTTTTTGTTGCTGTATAACATTAGCTTTTTTCTTTTAAACAACGTACGTCTGTAAACCTAAAGAATAACAGAAAAATAATATAACCTACAGGGCTTAATTAAAACTTAACCTAACGTCACCAGTATCTAGGTAAACTACGTTTCTGACAATACGATGCGGGAGAGATCCCAGCGCGTGTGGTGTGTGTGTGGGCGAGCGAGGGAGAGAGAACGTGAAGGCAGCAAAAAAACTTCTCTCGTCGTGACTCGTGAGCTGAGCTCGCTTCCTTGTCAACTCAATAATTCCCCAAATGACCAGAAAAAGTAGCTAGATTTGTCGCTAGTCGCTTTTCATGAAATAGGTCACCAGGGGGGTCTGGAAAGAGCTAAATCCTAGCGACAGTCGCTAAGTTGGCATCACTGGTTCAGACTCAGTATGGTAACAGCAAAGAAAATGGAGCCAAAGAAGTAGAAGAGTACCAAAAAATGTTACCAGAGAGGCATATACACAAATCTGGCCTACTCCTTCAGCCCAGCCTACCTTTTCTTGGGGCCACACCCGATGGCATAGTTTGTGATAATGGCGAGAGTGGATTGCTTGAGATAAAATGTCCATACAGTGCTAGAGACATGACTGTAATGGAGGCAGCATCCACTATTAAGAACTTCCATGTAACTAAACTGGGAGAAGTATCTGAAACTCACAACACCTACTATCAAATACAAGGCCAGCTACTTATGTCTGGCCTCAACTTCTGTGATCTAGTTGTATACACCAGTAAAGACATGTTTGTGACCAGAGTACGCAGGGATAACTACTTCCTTAATGACATGATTGTGCAGCTCAGCCAGTTTCATGACAGATATGGTGGCGCAATGAAGTGATGGAGCTGTAATAGCCTACTGAAAATGTCACCTGGTTTTTCTTGTCGTTGATCTACTATGTAATGGTTGAAGAAAAAACAAATGGTGAGACCAAACCATTTCCTTGAATAAAAAACTCAACAATAAACCCTGTGAAAAACTCAACAAACCCACCTTTGTTGTGTGATGATACAGCTTCAGTGGTTTTGTGACTGACTCCAAAGCTCATTTTGTTTCTGGGCTCTGCCAGATCACGTTTCTGTCTGCACACACACACACACACACACACACACACACACAAACACAAACTAGAATATGGATGTGGCTGTAGACAACATATGTTAACATACTAACCCTGTCTCCTTGACTAAGTGGACAGACAGGTAAGCAGACATGTAGGCAACCAATATTTTGATACAGTTTTGTATTTTCCCTTAACGTTAACGTTACCTTTCCTTTGGAGGAGCTCTGGACGCTTTTGGGGACTTCTCAACATCCAGTGCATCCCGTGGATTTGGGAACTCAGATGATGGTCCTCCGTTCACAAAATGCTTGAATATGAAATACAATTTACTTTTACAGTAGGCCTAGATGACAACTTTACAACTCTCTTTTTCATATTACCACAGAAATAAGGGTAAAGCACCTGGCTGAAGTTGGTGGTCTGACATGATGAGCAAGCTAAACGCTAACGTTAGCTAGCTAACACCTCTAGTTACGTTAGCTAGCTAGCTAGCATTTAGCCAACATTAAGTTAGCTGACTTGACGTTAGTACAGTGTAGTGTCCGTGAAGAGTGGTCAATGTTATGTGACAAGTTACTAAGTCTAGTAACTTAACATTAACTTACCTTTGAACAGATGTAGGTGTCCTTGGTGATGGTGTTGATGTTCAGCTGACGGCGAGGTCTACCGCACAGTTTAATCCATTCTTTACACCGGTCAAAATTCGTTTTAGGTTTCGGAAATGGAATACATACAACACCTTCTACGCGATCGGGGTATCGTGTATCACTTTTGCAGATGCCCCAGACACATCTTTTAACCATGTTGGAATAATTTAAGTTGAAACCTGACCGACGTGCCATGCATTCTCTGAGGGGCAAGTTTGACCGAGGTTCAAAAGTCTTGTGCCGGGTATCAAGTTTGCTCAACTGTTTTTGGAGCAGAGAGGAAAAGGGGGCGTGGCTTGGGATAGGTCAATTACCCCCTCGGTGAGTTTCTTGTCTTTGAAATCGAGAGTTTAACATGTTTTTGAATGATTTTTCAAGATGCCCACCCACATCCATTGTATGACCAAAACAGTGGTAGAGCAATTATCAACTTTCTTGAAAATGCTAGCTTTGTCAACGTTTTGATCTTAACCATTGTATATGATCATAAGTAACGTTAAAACAGGGCTAAACATGCATTTTCCCTTTACTACTCCTTTAATCCGATCTCATTACCAACACATTGGAAGGACATTAGTAAAAATGACATCATATTCAGTACATTGGCTGGAACATATAGAATCCAAACACTTGCATCTTTAATCACACCCACACGTTGGATTCAGAATTGTAATACTGCTCTGAGCCCGTTTGCTCCCCAAACCCCGTTTATTCACAGATATGTCCCCCATTGAAGAGTAAACACTGGCTCTGGGAGCATGACTCAGTTTCATGGCTTATGAATGCGCGCTCTGGAGTGTTCTCCAGACAATCTGGTGTACGGCGGTTGGAGCTAGAGAGGGAGGGGGAGAGAGGCAGAGAGGAAGTGAGAGGGTCGTAAAGTTTGGCCTGTTCCGGCCGAGTCCTTTGAGGTGGAACCAGGACGTTGGTGTGAACAGCCCCAGTTCTCCTTTTTGCTTAGACCGACCCCCTTACAACAAAGGGAGTACGTGGATGAAGTGTAATCCGACCCTCTAATGACCGTTAGGAGGAAGGAGTGTGTGAGTGTGAAAGGCCTTGTCTGGCCCCCTCTGGAGTCATGACCTGCGCATGGCTCCTCCGCTACAGTGGGTCGTCTATTGAGATAACAGATATTGGAAATTACGAGGGACAATCTAAACGTATGGAACATGTTATCAGAACACACAAACACCCACTACAGCCTCCGTAGTAAATCAATGAAAATAGGGTATTTTAGCATTAGGTCTTCCAGTACCTTACGACCCGATAGGGGCGCTGTCTGATATTAGACCACATTTTGACGAGATATTATTTCCGCTCGGCGGGGTCTATATTTGGGCTGTATTCCAAACCGAAGGGCTCATCCCTAAGCCCTACACCCTACGGAGTCTTCCCTTCGTAGTGAGCACTGTTAATTGCATAGAGTGTCAAAATAACGCTAGTTTGGAATGCTTCAAAGTCATTTTCAGGGCTGTTCAGGGATGTCGCATGTGTCAACAGCCTGTCACAAGCTATATAGCTAACCATGCTATGCTAACCATAACCATTGTTAATGAATACTGTGAATCCTATCTTAACAGAAAAGCTTTCGGAGTGGGAAAGCGATGTGTCCTGATCCCAAACTATCCCCAAAACGGCGGGGTCATCAGAGAATTTCACAAAGTAAATTAATGTGCTTCACCTGTTTAAGCAGCTGAGTTTGACACAGCTGTAGGCGATTGGCTATTGCTAGTTTTGCGTCCGATTCCCGATGTTCCATTCATATCTCAGCCAAACACAACGTTAGGATAATTGCTATCTGTTTTGCTGCGAGTTTGAGTTCGTCTCCGTTCCTGCGCGAGAAACAGATTTTATGGAAGCTGCTGTCGTGAGCTAACTTGCTATCATGGTCTTATTATGCAGCTTCACAGCCTGCTATTAGCTACAGCAGACAGCACTAAGGTTGACAAAATCACACTTGCACATCATTAGAATTCCAACCATTTATATGGGATTTATCATTCAACTAAACATGGAACCTGAATACTACCTGATATTTCAACCTGCTGCCATCAGTGATCTGGTTGTTACATGATTTTGGGCGCATCTGCTTGCGTCCATGAATATCCGACGCAATGACGTTCCAGTGTCCGAAAACTGTTAAATCATTCCCTACAATGTATGTAGTTCACTAGGCCTATGGGTAACACTACGGTACAATACATTTAGCTACATTTCAATCGATCGCGTCTACAAACCATATCTGCTACGCTTCCTTAAAAGTGACAGCAAAAAAGAGGAAGTGTTTTGCTACAGTAACTGGTTCTTGTCGAGGGACAAAATCTAAGTCCCAGTAGCAGCTTCAATAATGTGTTGCCTTCGTCTTGCTTATTGACTATGTCAGCTACACAATATACAATACGATGTACAATATACACAACATACAAATAATATAGCCAACCAGTTAACTAGTCACACAGTTACTGCCAGTCGAATTGAGTTTGCTGCTCAATGACGCCTCCTGGTGGCTATTGTGCTACATGGAACAAGGAGGCGGTCTGGAGTGGTCCCAACGGACCTCTAAAACTGCGCCGCCACTGTCGTTGCTGCTCTCCGCTCAACATGCGGCGCGAACGGTTACTTCTCATGACTGTAACTGCTTTAGCCACTGACCGCTACCATTAATGTTATGGAAGCTGCTGCTAGTTGTTGTGAGCCCATGAGCTTACTGGCTATCCCGCTGTTATTGTGCTGGATTAGCATTGGAAGCATTGGAACTGATGTGTCCAGGTGACAAGACCCATCTTTATTTATCAGACATTATTTCATGTAATTTCAATTCACAGCTATTTGAGTGGCATGACTAGCTTCCGTCCTACCAGTCCTGCACAGAAACAAGTCAGCCACGCACATAAGCCAGGCTTGACCTGGCCTGGTTTAGTTTGGTGTCTAGTTCCTTTTCTGAGGTTGGCGGCCATGGCCTTAATTTGATCTAAAACTTGGTTATGATGGAGTATCGCCTGTGTCATGTTGTTTATTAATTAATCAAAACTGGAGAGCACGGTCAGGACACGTCTCACTCCACCAATGGAAGCCTATTGCATTTGGTTTATCAAACGGTCGCAATAGCGCCATCTATGGACAGATCTAGTTTAACACAAGAAGTGTTCTTCTCCATCCCATGCAGCACGCCTCATGCCTTTGCAGTATGATTACTTAGGGAACATTGGGCTCTAGGAACATTGGGCTCTGGGAACATTGGGCTGAGGGAACATTGGGCTGAGGGAACATTGGGCTGAGGGAACATTGGGCTGAGGGAACATTGGGCTGAGGGAACATTGGGCTGAGGGAACATTGGGGTGACCCCCCACAGATGTCCTCAGCTCGGTTAAAGGCTACCTATCGTCCGGTCACTACACACTTACGCTAACATTGCTCTTGTGCTATGCGCACGCTGGCTATAGACTGTCCCTGACTAGACGTAAGAGACATAGACAGTTTCTTTCAGCGGTTTCCCTCCTATTAACTCTCCATACTGTCTCAACAAAACTAGCCTGCATGTGAAGGTCCAGGAATACCGAGCAAAAGCACGTAGTCTGGCGGGCACCCAAGGCTGATGGATGAATTGAGCTCAACTGAACAGTTTCAAGTTCCCCAAGCCCGAGGGTGCTAGCCAGCTCTCTGTAACTAAAATATAACCTTCTGCACATGGGCAGTCACTTGCAAGCCATTAATAGGCTAAAACAGCATTTATCAACTCACATTAAGCAGGTACACAGAACTACATATGCAATGAAAAAGAGTAATGCATACATCAGAATTGAACACAGAACATCAGGGACTTTCCTACATAGGTCACTAACCGCAGCTTTCCACTTTTCAAATATTGCTAACGTGAGAGCTGTCTGTAGCATGTCTGGCACATAGAGTATGATTTGGACTTTCTTCCACGTTAACACATTTACAGAGTTGGCTACTTACAGTTGCCTTCTTTTCTCGGCAAGATGAGTTGTACATTTAGTCCAGACTACACACTCCTGATGAAATATCTTCAAATGCAGCTGGATTTGAAAGGTAGGCATTGGATCCGCCCCGTGTCCATGTTTTGTAGTGTTTTACTTCAAACTAGGTTACCAATGACTAATAATCACCATCTCTCTCTCAATTAAAAAACATGTATTTTAAAAGAAAAGTATGAACTATTATTACTAGAATATGACTTTATAAAACGGTTTTGTCAGTTATTGTCGGTTATTATCACTCCCCTATGTTCCATTTAAACTAATCCACACACCAATTAATAAGAACAAGTGACCAACTTCTCCCTGCAGAAACTAATTTGCCTCGGGTAAACATAATTAAATTTGAAAGTAAGGCCGAGCCATCGGGAAGGAAATGTAATCATGTTGCGGCTGGGCTACATGCTGAGACCCGTTACGCTGTGAGAACTCAGTTTTTACAGGGGAGGAGGCTGTCGTATCCAGAATAATATTACTGGAATGGAGAACTTGTAAACATGAAATACTGCTCTGTGTGAAGTTATTTATGTGAGCTGAGTGATGTGTGTGTGTGTGTGTGTGTGTGTTGTGAAGTCTCTACATCAGGAAAGCAATGAAGCATTGTGCAAAGTCATTTGTGTGTTTGTGTGTGCATGACATCCTGTTTGTGTGGAATATGTAGAGAGTGGGTCGTATGCCCACCTCCCTTGTTCTCTGTAAAGCGCATTGTGTTGCCTCTGGGTATGATATGCGCTATACAAATAAAGCTTTGATTGATTGATTGATTGATTGATTGATTGTGTGTGCACGTTTGCTTGCGTGTCAGTGTGTGTGGGGGTGTACATGCGTGTGCAGACCCTGTTGAGACTGGTTTGGAGGTTTTCCATCCATGTGGGCTACCTTTGATCACCTTGGGTGGTTGGGAAATTGTCAATCCGATCTGTAAACACTGGAGTCATTGACAGTGCAGATAAGTTGACAGCGCAGCTAACGTTAGTTCCGTCTGCAGCTAGCTAGCTCAGCTAACGTTAGTTCCGTCTGCAGCTAGCTAGCTCAGCTAACGTTAGTTCCGTCTGCAGCTAGCTAGCTCAGCTAACGTTAGTTCCGTCTGCAGCTAGCTAGCTCAGCTAACGTTAGTTCCGTCTGCAGCTAGCTAGCTCAGTTATTTCTAGTGTAGCTGGCATGCTCAAAAGTGGTTAAAATAAAAATTGCCTTTGAAACTAGACATTTCAGATGAATGGATCGAAAAATATGCCTTCATCCTCCCTCCAACGACCATCAAACCGATGTGCTTAATATGCCAATAAACGGTAGCGGTTGTGAAGTAGCCACTTGAAACGCCACTATGAAACAATGACCTTTCCAGAAAAATCTACGGAATAAAATCGGACAAGTAGAGAGGACACAGTAGGTCAGGAGAGGAGACGGGAGCTGAGGAGAGGAGACAGGAGGAGAGGATAGGAGAGAGGAGACAAGAGGAGAGGATATAGCAGGTGAGGAGATACGATGAGGAGAGAAGACAGGAGGTTGAGAGGAGAGGAAAAGTGTTCATAAATGTTCTCACAAACCCACATCTGCCTTGTACTGTATTTTGTAACTGCCTTGTAATGTATTTTGTATGTCGTAATTGCCTTGTATTTTGTATGTATTGCATTTTGTATGTCGCTCTTTCTTCCTTTTTATGTGTTATTTGTATTGTAAAGCGCTTTGTGCATTCGTGCTGTGAAAGGCGCTATATAAATAAAACTTACTTACTTACTTACTTACTTATGTACATCCACATAAGTTCTGGTTATACAGGTCAGACATGAAATAATAAAGATAGATTTGAATTTCTCTATTACAAGGTGAGGAGATAAGACGGGAGGAGAGGAAGGAGACAAGAGGAGATGAGATAGGAGTGGAGACGGGACCTGAAATGGTTTGATTCACCTTCGTTGGGTGTGTGTGTGAACCGGTTGGGGGGGGGGGGGGGGGGGGGGCTCAAGCCCGATTTAATGCACGGGGGGCCCAACGGTGTAAAGGGCCCTTTCCGCATCAGAGCCCGCTGTGGGCGGGCGTCCTGCGTTCCTTGGAGCTGGCTCGAGGTGGCTCAAGTTCAAAGCTCCGCTAATATAAGCGCGATTCGATTGCCGATTTGATTGGCTCTGTGACTGGAGTATTTACATACCGTGATTTGATTGGCTCTGTGACTGGAGTATTTACATACCGTGATTTGATTGGCTCTGTGACTGGAGTATTTACATACCGTGATTTGATTGGCTCTGTGACTGGAGTATTTACATACCGTGATTTGATTAGCTGGCGATTTGACTGGATGCTTGAGTGAAGTTTTGTGAGCGACTTCGACTTGAGAGACGACATAATATAGCCAAAGATGTCAGTGGAAACTCAAAGAAAAGTGAAAGTGGGTCGACTAAACGTAAAAAAACAAAGAGATAAATTAGAAAGGGAAACGCATTTACTGACAAAAATCCCAAAGTTAACGGGGTATTTCAAAGTAGCTGCAGGTGCTGGGCCTGAGGACGAAGACCCTGCGTCAACATTGGCCGATGAGTCGCCGGCAGTAGAGATGAGGAGACAGGCAGTAGAGATGAGGAGACAGGCAGTAGAGATGAGGAGACAGGCAGTAGAGATGAGGAGACAGGCAGTAGAGATGAGGAGACAGGCAGTAGAGATGAGGAGACAGGCAGTAGAGATGAGGAGACAGGCAGTAGAGATGAGGAGACAGGCAGTAGAGATGAGGAGACAGGCAGTAGAGATGAGGAGACAGGCAGTAGAGATGAGGAGACAGGCAGTAGAGATGAGGAGACAGGCAGTAGAGATGAGGAGACAGGCAGTAGAGATGAGGAGACAGGCAGTAGAGATGAGGAGACAGGCAGTAGAGATGAGGAGACAGGCAGTAGAGATGAGGAGACAGGCAGTAGAGATGAGGAGACAGGCAGTAGAGATGAGGAGACAGGGGTGACATCAGCCACAGGTTAGCAAGCAGGCTAGGCCTTTTGCACACCAGATATTTTGAGCTTGAGAATGACAAGTTTAATTAATAAGGTTGATTAACGTCCTACTCCATTGTAACAGGGCCATAATCAAAGCTATCAATTACACCGATGTAGGCTACTCCTACGATGGATGCCCTGTCAAAGTAGCTAGCTACCTGCCTGGCTGTGCAACAGGGCTATGCTCTATAGCTAGCATAGCTAACTTTACTCGTATTTGAAAATGTAGCGAAAGCTTTATTAGCTAAATTCAGCTGCTGCAATGCTTCATAAAAAATACCATTCAGACTAATAAGAAAGATGGACCTGTCTTCAGTATTTCCAAACATGGATATAGCCTTAAGGATTTACTTAACTCTGCCTGTATCCAATGCCTCTCGAGAGCGCTCCTTTAACTCAGACCTCAGAAACAGACTGCGCTCTACAATGGGACAAGACTCCTTTAAACTCAGACCTCAGAAACAGACTGCGCTCTACAATGGGACAAGACTCCTTTAAACTCAAACCTCAGAAACAGACTGCGCTCTACAATGGGACAAGACTCCTTTAAACTCAGACCTCAGAAACAGACTGCGCTCTACAATGGGACAAGACTCCTTTAAACTCAGACCTCAGAAACAGACTGCGCTCTACAATGGGACAAGACTCCTTTAAACTCAGACCTCAGAAACAGACTGCGCTCTACAATGGGACAAGACTCCTTTAAACTCAGACCTCAGAAACAGACTGCGCTCTACAATGGGACAAGACTCCTTTAACTCAGACCTCAGAAACAAACTGCGCTCTACAATGGGACAAGACTCCTTTAAACTCAGACCTCAGAAACAGACTGCGCTCTACAATGGGACAAGACTCCTTTAACTCAGACCTCAGAAACAGACTGCGCTCTACAATGGGACAAGACTCCTTTAAACTCAGACCTCAAAAACAGACTGCGCTCTACAATGGGACAAGACTCCTTTAAACTCAGACCTCAGAAACAGACTGCGCTCTACAATGGGACAAGACTCCTTTAACTCAGACCTCAGAAACAGACTGCGCTCTACAATGGGACAAGACTCCTTTAAACTCAAACCTCAGAAACAGACTGCGCTCTACAATGGGACAAGACTCCTTTAAACTCAGACCTCAGAAACAGACTGCGCTCTACAATGGGACAAGACTCCTTTAACTCAGACCTCAGAAACAGACTGCGCTCTACAATGGGACAAGACTCCTTTAAACTCAGACCTCAGAAACAGACTGCGCTCTACAATGGGACAAGACTCCTTTAACTCAGACCTCAGAAACAGACTGCGCTCTACAATGGGACAAGACTCCTTTAAACTCAGACCTCAGAAACAGACTGCGCTCTACAATGGGACAAGACTCCTTTAAACTCAGACCTCAGAAACAGACTGCGCTCTACAATGGGACAAGACTCCTTTAAACTCAGACCTCAGAAACAGACTGCGCTCTACAATGGGACAAGACTCCTTTAAACTCAGACCTCAGAAACAGACTGCGCTCTACAATGGGACAAGACTCCTTTAAACTCAGACCTCAGAAACAGACTGCGCTCTACAATGGGACAAGACTCGACCACTTGACATTGATGTCTTTGGAAAATGACATTCTTAGAGCCAGGAAGAAGCATTTTTAAAGGAAAGAATGCATTGAATGCAAATCAAATAGCCTAAATTTAAACCTAAGGCATTATTAGCCTACCTGCGCGTTTCTATTGATCAGTAGGCTATCTTATGTTTCTATTGATCAGTAGGCTGTCTTATGCTTCTATTGATCAGTAGGCTGTCTTATGTTTCTATTGATCAGTAGGCTATCTTATGTTTCTATTGATCAGTAGGCTATCTTATGTTTCTATTGATCAGTAGGCTGTCTTATGTTTCTATTGATCAGTAGGCTATCTTATGTTTCTATTGATCAGTAGGCTGTCTTATGTTTCTATTGATCAGTAGGCTATCTTATGTTTCTATTGATCAGTAGGCTATCTTATGTTTCTATTGATCAGTAGGCTATCTTATGTTTCTATTGATCAGTAGGCTATCTTATGTTTCTATTGATCAGTAGGCTGTCT
Organism: Borostomias antarcticus; assembly: GCF_949987555.1. Taxonomy (NCBI): domain Eukaryota; kingdom Metazoa; phylum Chordata; class Actinopteri; order Stomiiformes; family Stomiidae; genus Borostomias; species Borostomias antarcticus. The sequence continues at coordinate 91,159 of NW_028176221.1, forward strand.
TATGTTTCTATTGATCAGTAGGCTATCTTATGTTTCTATTGATCAGTAGGCTATCTTATGTTTCTATTGATCAGTAGGCTATCTTATGTTTCTATTGATCAGTAGGCTGTCTTATGCTTCTATTGATCAGCAGGCTATCTTATGTTTCTATTGATCAGTAGGCTGTCTTATGTTTCTATTGATCAGCAGGCTATCTTATGTTTCTATTGATCAGTAGGCTATCTTATGTTTCTATTGATCAGTAGGCTATCTTATGTTTCTATTGATCAGTAGGCTATCTTATGTTTCTATTGATCAGTAGGCTATCTTATGTTTCTATTGATCAGTAGGCTGTCTTATGTTTCTATTGATCAGTAGGCTATCTTATGTTTCTATTGATCAGTAGGCTGTCTTATGTTTCTATTGATCAGTAGGCTGTCTTATGTTTCTATTGATCAGTAGGCTGTCTTATGCTTCTATTGATCAGCAGGCTATCTTATGTTTCTATTGATCAGTAGGCTGTCTTATGTTTCTATTGATCAGCAGGCTATCTTATGTTTCTATTGATCAGTAGGCTATCTTATGTTTCTATTGATCAGTAGGCTATCTTATGTTTCTATTGATCAGTAGGCTATCTTATGTTTCTATTGATCAGTAGGCTATCTTACGTTTCTATTGATCAGTAGGCTATCTTACGTTTCTATTGATCAGTAGGCTATCTTATGTTTCTATTGATCAGTAGGCTATCTTATGTTTCTATTGATCAGTAGGCTATCTTATGTTTCTATTGATCAGTAGGCTATCTTATGTTTCTATTGATCAGTAGGCTGTCTTATGTTTCTATTGATCAGTAGGCTATCTTATGTTTCTATTGATCAGTAGGCTGTCTTATGTTTCTATTGATCAGTAGGCTGTCTTATGTTTCTATTGATCAGTAGGCTGTCTTATGCTTCTATTGATCAGCAGGCTATCTTATGTTTCTATTGATCAGTAGGCTGTCTTATGTTTCTATTGATCAGCAGGCTATCTTATGTTTCTATTGATCAGTAGGCTATCTTATGTTTCTATTGATCAGTAGGCTATCTTATGTTTCTATTGATCAGTAGGCTATCTTATGTTTCTATTGATCAGTAGGCTATCTTACGTTTCTATTGATCAGTAGGCTATCTTACGTTTCTATTGATCAGTAGGCTATCTTATGTTTCTATTGATCAGTAGGCTATCTTATGCTTGCTCTACTTGTGAGTGGACAGAATGATGCGAGCAGCCAGGTTGTATGTGATGAATAGGTTTTTGTTCTTGATGCTCAGGGCTTGTGGTGGTGAGGGAGGGGGGTTAAAGGGGGCGTGTTCTTGATGCTCAGGGCTTGTGTTGGTGAGGGAGGGGGGTTAAAGGGGGCGTGTTCTTGATGCTCAGGGCTTGTGGTGGTGAGGGAGGGGGGTTAAAGGGGGCGTGTTCTTGATGCTCAGGGCTTGTGTTGGTGAGGGAGGGGGGTTAAGGGAGCGTGTTCTTGATGCTCAGGGCTTGTGGTGGTGAGGGAGGGGGTTAAAGGGGGCGTGTTCTTGATGCTCAGGGCTTGTGTTGGTGAGGGAGGGGGGTTAAAGGGGGCGTGTTCTTGATGCTCAGGGCTTGTGGTGGTGAGGGAGGGGGTTAAAGGGGGCGTGTTCTTGATGCTCAGGGCTTGTGGTGGTGAGGGAGGGGGTTAAAGGGGGCGTGTTCTTGATGCTCAGGGCTTGTGGTGGTGAGGGAGGGGGTTAAAGGGGGCGTGTTCTTGATGCTCAGGGCTTGTGGTGGTGAGGGAGGGGGGTTAAGGGGGCGTGCTCAGGGCTTGTGTTGGTGAGGGAGGGGGGTTAAGGGGGCGTGTTCAGGGCTTGTGGTGGTGAGGGAGGGGGGTTAAAGGGGGCGTGCTCAGGGCTTGTGGTGGTGAGGGAGGGGGGTTAAGGGGGCGTGTTCAGGGCTTGTGTTGGTGAGGGAGGGGGGTTAAAGGGGGCGTGCTCAGGGCTTGTGTTGGTGAGGGAGGGGGGTTAAAGGGGGCGTGTTCTTGATGCTCAGGGCTTGTGTTGGTGAGGGAGGGGGGTTAAAGGGGGCGTGTTCAGGGCTTGTGGTGGTGAGGGAGGGGGGTTAAAGGGGGCGTGTTCTTGATGCTCAGGGCTTGTGGTGGTGAGGGAGGGGGGTTAAGGGGGCGTGCTCAGGGCTTGTGGTGGTGAGGGAGGGGGGTTAAAGGGGGCGTGTTCTTGATGCTCAGGGCTTGTGGTGGTGAGGGAGGGGGGTTAAAGGGGGCGTGCTCAGGGCTTGTGTTGGTGAGGGGGGGGGGTTAAAGGGGGCGTGTTCTTGATGCTCAGGGCTTGTGGTGGTGAGGGGGGGGGGTTAAAGGGGGCGTGTTCTTGATGCTCAGGGCTTGTGTTGGTGAGGGAGGGGGGTTAAGGGGGCGTGTTCAGGGCTTGTGTTGGTGAGGGAGGGGGGTTAAGGGGGCGTGCTCAGGGCTTGTGTTGGTGAGGGAGGGGGGTTAAAGGGGGCGTGCTCAGGGCTTGTGTTGGTGAGGGAGGGGGGTTAAAGGGGGCGTGCTCAGGGCTTGTGTTGGTGAGGGAGGGGGGTTAAAGGGGGCGTGTTCTTGATGCTCAGGGCTTGTGTTGGTGAGGGAGGGGGGTTAAAGGGGGCGTGTTCTTGATGCTCAGGGCTTGTGTTGGTGAGGGAGGGGGGTTAAAGGGGGCGTGTTCTTGATGCTCAGGGCTTGTGTTGGTGAGGGAGGGGGGTTAAAGGGGGCGTGTTCTTGATGCTCAGGGCTTGTGTTGGTGAGGGAGGGGGGTTAAGGGGGTGTGCTCAGGGCTTGTGTTGGTGAGGGGGGGGGGTTAAAGGGGGCGTGTTGGTGAGGGAGGGGGGTTAAGGGAGCGCGCCTGCGTCATTAGTTCAGAGTGATGTTGGCGCTAGAGTGTGGATGTTGAGTTGTGGACCGGAGTGTGTGCGCCTGGCTTAAGAGTAGAATTGTAAATTTTGACTTATAAATATGAAACTTGGCTCAAATAATAAACAAATTAATAATACAATATGCTGAGTTGCAGAGATTGTTACAATATAGTGAAATTGTGTGTGTGTGTTGGTAGCAGTGGCGGGGGTGGTGGTGAGGGTACTGTTACTGGGAGGGGGGGGGTAGGAAAATGCCCAGCCCCGGGGCACATGGGTGCCTTAATGCGGGGATGGGGGGGCTGGTTGTATCATCATTGTTTTCTTAAAAGACAGACATTTGGATTATTGGGGGGGGGGGGGGGATTGTGGACCTTCAGGATTTGTATTTGAGTACCCCGGTATATAGTAACCATAGTAACTCACTCACTCCTGTTGCACAGCTGTTCCAGGTAAACAAATCAATAATCAGTCGGTTGGATTCAAACGAAGTGAGCATGAAAGCAACCGAAGATGTTTGAAGAACTAATGAACATAGTAGGACTATTCCAACTGTTTAATGAACATAGTAGGACTATTCCAACTGTTTAATGAACATAGTAGGACTATTCCAACTCTTTAATGAACAAAGTAGGACTATTCCAACTGTTTAATGAACATAGTAGGACTATTCCAACTGTTTAATGAACATAGTAGGACTATTCCAACTGTTTAATGAACATAGTAGGACTATTCCAACTGTTTAATGAACATAGTAGGACTATTCCAACTCTTTAATGAACAAAGTAGGACTATTCCAACTGTTTAATGAACATACTAGGACTATTCCAACTGTTTAATGAACATAGTAGGACTATTCCAACTGTTTAATGAACATAGTAGGACTATTCCAACTGTTTAATGAACATAGTAGGACTATTCCAACTCTTTAATGAACAAAGTAGGACTATTCCAACTGTTTA
>NW_028176221.1:97500-132500 GCF_949987555.1 Borostomias antarcticus
GGGACAATCCGAAGACGAGCGTCTCTCCTCCGCTGGTCTACCGTCTCGGTGCACGTCTAAGTACGTGCTTTGGCAGGGCAGTCTGTGAGGTCTTTAGCTCAAATACACGATGAAATCCACACTGGCTGTTAGCTATCTTAAGATCACTCCAGTCTACCTGCCGTAGTGCTACATACTACACCCTAGTGTTGTCACGATACCAAAATTATGACTTCGATACGATACCTGCCCAAAATATCTCGATACCGATACCGAAACGATACCACGGCGAAAATCTATAACATAAGGAAAAGTAATGGAATAATAGATGACAGAACATGGAACTTTAAATTGTTGGCTTTTTTTAGTGCTCTGTTCAGTCTTTTTGCATCTTTTGAGTCTTTATCATATTTCCTGTAGGTTTCAAACACAGCTGGAAGGGAAGGCTGCCTCGACTGGGTGGTTTGGGATTGTGCTGGCATCTGTTTGTCTGTGTGGGGAGAAATCAATAAATTATGCCTATGTTGTTGCAAACTGTGAGATAATCAGAAGAACTTGAAAAGCTTATTATTATTATTGATTAAACCAGGCCTATTGAAGCATTTTTGCTATTCCAAATTATCAGAAGAGATAATGGTCTCACGGTTAACAGTTCTCTCGCTCTAGGAGGTCGGAGCAGGTATTGATTTTTTTTGTCACACGTGTGCTAGGCAGAGAGCTAGGCTTGCAGCCAGGCTGCAGCTATGCTAGCTAAAAGTCTCATGCTACGGATGAAAATTAGCTTCTCTAGCTATCATCTGGTGCAATAAATGTATTGTGCATTCATACATTCAAACATAAGGTAGGCTAAATATCCTTCGGTTGTATTCAGTACTGTTGTTGCTGTGTGTATCTTATCTTCTATCACATTCGCTAACCTGTCGCTCTTTGAATTGTTTGTATAAGTCGGCATGTCTGTCTGCAAGATGCTTTGCCAGGTTGGTCGTATTGGCTCCCTTGGTTTGTATAGATTTGTAGCATCGTTTACAGATGGGCTTTGTAATGTCCGTGGGCTTGCCCTCACTGTCGGCTCTGGAAGCAAAATAATGCCAGATTTCGCTGCGCGCATCAGCTTTATCAACAAGCTGTGGACGGTCGACATTTGTACTTTTTTAAAACTGTTGCGCTGCTCGCTGCAGAGCGAGGAGAGAGAGAGAGAGCGCCCGCGTGCACACACACACACACACACACACACACATACTGCCCCGCGACTCAGGGATCTTGGGAGAGAGAAGCAGAGCGCTATAGCCTACAAACAAACACGGCGTCACTGTCGCATGAACGCAACTCAATATATACGGCTCTTATTAAAACACTGTCTTTCTTAAAGTATCGATACATTAAATTTGGGTATTGTACGTTTTTTGACAACAGAGTATCACGGTACTTTTCTACTACACCCCTCCATCAAGTTTAATGAAAATCGGACTGGTAGTTTTTGCATAATCCTAGTCCAAAAAATGAATGGCGGTGAATGGGGGGCCGTGTTTGAGCGGCTCATGGACCTGCCCCGTGATTCAGATCTGTTTCAAAACTGAAAAGGTTCTAGGTTGACCTATGCTACACCCCTCCACCAAGTTTCATGAAACTCAGTCTGGTACGTAGTTACAGTGTACACCTGGTCCAAAAAATGAATGCTGGTGAATGTGTGTCCGTGTTTGGGCGGCTCGTGGACCCGCTGTGATTCAGATCCACTCCAAAATGTAAAAGGTTCTAAGTTGGCCCTTGCTACACCCTTCCACCGGGTTTCGTGTAAATCAGTTGAGAAGTTTTTCCGTAATCTTGCTAACAGACGGACAAACAAATGCATGCACACACGCCACTGAAAACATTACCTCAGGCCGGGAAGGGGGGGGGGGCTCGTCAGCGCCGTTGTTTAGGGTGAAAGGTGATGATGATTATAAGGGCCCACAAGCAAGCAGGGCCCACAAAAAAACAAGAGGTCCCTCTTTCTATGAGGACATTATTCTGCATGTAGATCAGTCACACTAATGCTGCATCACAATTCAAATTAAGCCACAAATAATGCAATACAGATTAAAAATGTTTTAATTTCCTGAGCAATATCCCCCTTCTTAAATGGTTTGGTCCATGCCATGGTTCAATATCCCCCTTCTTAAATGGTTTGGTCCATGCCATGGTTCATGCTAGCAAGTCTCACCTCTTCTGGCTGTCAGTCTCAGATACTAGCACTAATAGCCTAACGTTAAATCATAAACATCAAGCCCATACATAAATCCAGGCACCAGAAAAGAGTGGAGAGAGGCCAGGAGAAAAGAGTGGAGAGAGAGGCCAGGAGAAAAGAGTGGAGAGAGAGGCCAGGAGAAAAGAGTGGAGAGAGAGGCCAGGAGAAAAGAGTGGAGAGAGAGGCCAGGAGAAAAGAGTGGAGAGAGAGACCAGGAGAAAAGAGTGGAGAGAGAGGCCAGGAGAAAAGAGTGGAGAAAGAGGCCAGGAGAAAAGAGTGGAGAGAGAGGCCAGGAGAAAAGAGTGGAGAGAGAGGCCAGGAGAAAAGAGTGGAGAGAGAGGCCAGGAGAAAAGAGTGGAGAGAGAGGCCAGGAGAAAAGAGTGGAGAGAGAGGCCAGGAGAAAAGGCAGCAGACTGGGAGCCCATAAGCATTTTTTTCCCACAAGAAAGGTGAGAGTAGCTCTGTTAAGACGGTCGGTCAGTTGCCCGCGGTCCATGACAACGAGAGCCGTTAGCCTAGTGTGTTAGAAAGTGCTAAGCTAGGTAGCTAACGTTAGCTAGTAAGCTTACGTTCTGGTAACAACAAAATGTAGATGTAAGTCAACCCAGGTTAAGATAGCCTACATATGAAACAGTTACATTACATAAAGAAATTCATGGTTAATAAATAAATAAATAGTGTTAAGTTAATTACTAGAAAATTCATATAGAGTTGATTTCAGTTTAAAGGAATAGTACAGGGAAAATGCATGTTTAGCCCTGTTTTAGGGTTACTTGTGATCATATACAATGATTCAGATCAAAATGTTGACAAAGCTAGTATTTTCGAGAAAGTTGATAATTGCTCTACCACTGTTTTGGTCATACAATGGATGTGGATGGGCATCTTGAAAAATCATTCAAAAACATGTTAAACTCTCGATTTCAAAGACAAGAAACTCACCTAGGTGTTAGTTGGCGTTCTGGCATATAATCTGCCATAAAGTAAGATTCTAGTTGATCTGGAAAGGCTTTTTAAAAATATTTAGCATCGAACTATTTAGTCGCAGCACATACGTGTGTAAACTTCCGCTTTAACTGATTCCAATATTGTGCAATGCCTTGATCTCGCGGTAGGCGATGTCCGTGGATTCCGCTCAGCTTCCTTATTTGAAAAGCTAGACACAACAAGACAGGCTCGTGCGAAGCATTTGTTTGGGATCTCTACAATGACACGTTGCCAATTGTGGCAAAATCCGTTCATCTGTAACTTGTCATAGACTTCCCTACAACGATCCCGCAAGATTGAAGTTGTGGCTAGAATCTCTTTACTTGGACGTAAACACACCCGTGGATATTCTTCGGGTCTTAGATCACCGTGTGTGCGCTTTGCATTTTGAGGACAAATGTTATAAGCCTGGGCTATTCTCGAAGAAATCTCTCAAAAGGGTCTTCCTCAAACATGATGCTGTTCCGACTTTACATAGAGGAACGACAGAAGACGAACGAGTGGAAGAACTTCTAACTCTTATAAGGTAAGTTCTTATTGCCAGCTGTGTGTGTGTGTGTGTGTGTGTGTGTGTGTGCCCGCCCGTGTGTGTGTGTGTTGAAGCATAATAATAATAATAATCCCTTTGCTAAGACTAACTTTAGAAAAGTGCTAGTTTTGTCAACGTTTTGATCTGAATCATTGTATATGATCATAAGTAACCTTAAAACAGGGCTAAACATGCATTTTCCCTTTGCTATTCCTTTAAATGCTGATTTGTTCAGTGCATTCAGAGGGTATTTGCTCTTGAAATAAGAGAGGTGTTTATTAGCCAATCAAAAGCCGCCTAGCCAGCTTCCTGTAAACTCTACAGTGCTACATAGATTTATTCCCAAGTCTTGAGAAGACAATGTTCTGGTCTTACTGTCTACAGAGCCAGGTCCTAGCCAGTCAGAAACAGAGAGTGAAGGGAGTGAAGAGGCTCATAGTAGTTCCAGTCATGAAACTGCTACAGACAGAGACAGTCCAAGCACAGGTAGTACACAAGTAAATGTCTATGGAGAGGTTCATTGGAAAAAGACCATAGAGAAACAGAAAAATAAATACAAAATGATACATAAAAAAAAAGGGGGTCGAAAAAAGTGACAAAAAGTCGGAGGGGTTGGGGCCTACACCAATATTCTTTAAGGGGGCCCAGAATTCCTAGCAATGGCCCTGGGGCTCATACACTAAAATGATCTAGTAATCTATTTTATCTTGTGCTAAATGTAATGACTCTAAGCCTACCAAATTATACTAATGACTGAGCCTTATAACACACGCACAAACTTTCTCCCCGTTTCATTCTATGGAATAGGTTTGTCCCTCCCCCCCGTCCCCCGTCCCCTTGCTCTGAGGTGAGTAAAAGAGAGAGAGAGTGGGGGGAGAAAGAGGGAGACAGAGCCATTCCTCTTCCTCGCTCCCCGCCTCGATGACGGTCAGCCGTGGCAAACATCCACATGGGACCCAAAACTAAGCACTCTGGGCTCAGGCTGGTCTCTTAAAGTGCAAAGTCTTCAATCAGCCTCCCCTCTCCATCCCTATACCTTCAAAAAGAACATCCTGCCAATTTTCTGCTGCTCAGGATGCTTCGTTCCTTGACGACCCTGACCGTGATCACTCCGTACCCCGCGGAATATTGTCTTCTTTTACATGTAGTGGAATATTCTAGATTTAAGATGGAAGACTGAGTCTATTCCCATGGTGTTTCATGCCTGATGGCTCGGTCCAAAGCCCAATATGAACGGTATACTTCTTATTAAAAGTAGTGTGTATTTATTGTACTTAAAACTACATAAATCCTTGTTGTTTGGGCCCATGTGTCAATGTCATCTTATTGATGCCCTCTTTGATTGATGTCCTCTCTTAAACAACATTCTACAACGGAGAGTTTGGATACTTGATTCTGATTGGTTAGCAGCCGTTGTAAAATACTCTTTAACCCATGGCTACGACCGCATAACAATTAGTATTAATGCGCCGTCAATCATTGACGAGGCCATTGATAAGATCAAGCAGTAGGCTATGCTTTGCGTAGCAACAACTCGCAGCAACCTCGCCTTTTTCGTATCCTATTACAAAAACGCACTCATCAGTCTGACTCCAACACTTCCACACCCCTACCAGCAAAAACGAGTGCTCTGGAGAACTGTTTTAATAACTGCACCATAGATGGAAATGATAAAATAAACGTGAACCACCCGAATTATGCCTATATAGGCATATGTGAACAAGGCCTATCCAAATAGGCGGGATAGCCAATGTTGCTTGGCAGCCATTTAATTCAGAACTATAGCCTATCGCGTAAGATTATGTAAGTACTAAAATGATAAGAATGATCGGTAAATAAATGATGGAATGTTACTAATGTTTGTTTTTTTGGTGAATATAGATATGTAGTAAGTTGTAGAAAAGCAATTGACCACACGATTTTACACGGGCTTTTACAACAGCTACAGGGGTTTTAGGCCCTCCGCTATCACGTCGCCCCGTAGCTGTGGTAAAATCCCGTGTAACCCACTGCCTCTCGTGGTCAATTGCTTAACTCTAATAGACATACTTTATGTTCTATTCTAACTCTATCATCTATCTCTGTCTCTGTAGCCTCTAAGCACTGGTCTTAGGTCAGATATGCTCAGCATCACTGGTCATAGGTCAGATATGCTCAGCATCTCCTAAATGTTTCATGTTGCCATTAAGTGTAGTCTTATCTGATCCTAGATCTGTCATTAGGGAATCAACGTTTCTAAATACAGTAGCATGGACACTGAACAGGCCTTAGGAAGGATATGATTTGTTACTTTGATATCCTTGTTCTCTAAAAGTGGAGGCTATTCTTGTTTTTATTTATTATCTGATTGAGTCCAGGCGTTTGTGAATTTCTATTGGCTTGATGGGTATAAATGCTGACGGGCCACTGTTTCCTTTCATGCCAATAAACCCGGATTAAATTGAATTGAGCTGACAGAATGACATAGGGAAGGGATGTAGGATGGATGGGTGTATGGGTGGGTGTATGGATGGGTGTATGGATGGATGTAGGATGGATGGGTGTATGGATGGGTGTATGGATGGATGGGTGTATGGATGGATGGGTGTATGGATGGGTGTATGGGTGGGTGGGTGTATGGATGGGTGTATGGATGGGTGTATGGATGGATGGGTGTATGGATGGGTGGGTGTATGGGTGGGTGTATGGATGGATGGGTGTATGGATGGGTGTATGGGTGGGTGGGTGTATGGATGGGTGTATGGATGGATGGGTGTATGGATGGGTGTATGGATGGGTGGGTGTATGGGTGGGTGTATGGATGGATGGGTGTATGGATGGGTGTATGGATGGGTGTATGGGTGGGTGGGTGTATGGATGGGTGTATGGATGGATGGGTGTATGGATGGGTGTATGGGTGGGTGGGTGTATGGATGGGTGTATGGATGGATGGGTGTATGGATGGGTGTATGGATGGATGGGTGTATGGATGGGTGTATGGATGGATGGGTGTATGGATGGGTGTATGGGTTGGTGTATGGGTGGGTGGGTGTATGGATGGGTGTATGGATGGGTGTATGGGTGGGTGGGTGGGTGGGTGGGTGGGTGTATGGATGGGTGTATGGATGGATGGGTGTATGGGTGGGTGTATGGATAGATGGGTGTATGGATGGGTGTATGGGTGGGTGGAGAGAGGGAGCGATTGAGATATGGATGGTGGGAGGAGTAGTGGAAGTGAGAGCAGAGATACACAATGGACAGAGGGGCACTCTGTAGACTCAGGTGTGAGATTGCAAACACACGCAAACACAGGTACACACACACACACACACACACACACACTCTCTCTCTCTCTCTCTCTCTCTCTCTCACACACACATCTCTATCATGTTTCCAGCATGTACTGTAGAGCTGGATTCAGCAATGGTGCCGACAGACCAGGAAACAATAGACCTGAATCATTTTGGACTTAGAACAGCTTTACGTGTTTGTCTGGAGGATGTAAACGTGCGGGTTTGCATAAGTCTCACCTCACCTCCTCTCCTCAGAAGTGTTGAGTAATTACAGGGCTGTGAGATGAGGGCTACGGCTACCTTGTCTTGACCCGCGTCAGAAGGGGGTAGTCTGTGAGGTAGTGTTGTTCTGATAAACAAAGAAAATGGTGGTTAAATCAGTGTCCCTTTCTTTTTTGTGACATGCCTGTAATTTGTATGAATGACAGCTTCTCACAGCCCGGTCATTATGAGGTGTGGGTTGTGAGTGGCTTGGAGAATTTCATATTTATAGATAAGCCTTTGCAGTGTGGGAGTTTTTTTTTAATGTATGTGTAATTCAGTGTATGCGATTCAGCGTTTTGACAGCTGCTTTCTTCCTACATAGCCTATCATAAATTTAGTAGGCTGCATATATTAGGCGTATACCTAAAAAAGTATCTGGAACTTGTGTGTGACCATTTTCTCTGCAGCCTAAACTGGTAGCATGCCCCAATACAATGACGGTGAAAGTGGTAAACTGGATGACTTACAATGGTCATGGTAGCCTACTCAAATGCATTGAAAGCTGGGAAAAAAAATCTCTACAATTGTCATTGCTGGTTTACCTGGCGGTTGGGTCTGCCAGTCGAAGCCCCAGAGGGAAGAGTGTTCTCGGGGTCCCGACCTGACCCAGTCCGGGGTCCGGGTCCGGGGGAGCGCAGTGCGGAGGAGCAGCCGCCGGCGGGACCGGAGGGAACGAGCAGCACCGTATCCACCACCGGAGAGAAAAGCTCCATCTTCAAGTCCAGCACATCCCGCAACGTGCCATTCACCGACTCGCACCGAAAAAAAGAGAATTAATAAAACGCTCTAAACGACGGATGTCTAAAGGCGCGGGCTGGACTCGGACCCTTCAAGCAGCCGAGCCGGTTCCGGTGCTCGCCTCTTCCAGACTGAGACCGGAGGTACAGACTGAGACCGGAGGTACAGCAGACTCACCACCAGACCGGAGGTACAGCAGACTGCCCAGAGACCGGAGGTACAGCACGTCCGAGCTCATTCGCAAAAGTGTACAGGTTGCATTGGGAGTCGTGGAGTGGGAGTCGTGGAGTGGGGTGGGCTAGTGTTGGGAGAGAGAGAGAGGGGAGTGGGGTGGGCTAGTGTTGGGAGAGAGAGAGAGAGGAGTGGGGTAGGCTAGTGTTGGGAGAGAGAGAGAGAGAGAGGGGGGAGGGGGGTAAGAGAGGGGTGGCAGTATAGCCTACCCCTAATTTCTGTGAACGTTGTGATTGTTGATTCCCCCCAAAACACAGCCTGAAACCCTAGTGGTTGTTTCTATCAGCGCTGTTTGAATGATTCTGTTTTGTTTCAGCTGCATTTGAGCAGCACGGGGATTTTAGACCTGCTGCCTTTCATTCGGGATTCTCAGAAAGTAGTAGGCTTTATGTTCATGTTGTTTTTGTTTGTTTGTGTGTGTGTGTGTGTGTGTGTGAGAGAGAGAGAGAGAGAGAGAGAGTGTGTGTGTGTGTGTGTTACATGCGTGCCACTGTGTGTGGGTGTGTGCGTGCTTCTTTGTGTGCCTCCATCTGCAAACAACTTGGGGTGTGTGTGTGTGTGTGTGAGTAGGCTATGTGTGCATGTCCTTGCCACTGTGTGTGGGTGTGTGCCCATTTGTGTACCTCCATCTGCAAATTGGTGTGTGCGTGTGTGTGTGTGCGTGTGTGTGTGTGTGTGTGTGTGTGTGAGCTCATGCCACTATGCATGCATGCAAGTGAGGTTGCGTGTGTGTGAAGGGTGAGTGATTGGGGACCGGCTGATGACGGAGGGAGCCTGACTCAGCGTCTTGCCCCCCTCAGCTCTGCCCCTCGCTGCCAACAGGGCAGATCACCCCCACTCTGGAAACCATGTAGGCCACGCACGCACAAGCACGCACGCACAAACCCTAAACCCTCATGACATCAACCGATTGTGATCTGATATCCCCTGCTTTTCCACGGCAGGAGGTAGGTAGTCTAGGTAGTCTACCGACCAGCGGCTGAGCTGCTGCTACCGCCGGTGACCGGGAATACTACCGTGTTTTCAGAGGCAGCATGTTAACTGGAGACTAGTCAGAACTGTCACTCTTTCTCACAGGAGTCTGACTCATCCGTTACTTAGGCCTTCTCTCTCTCTCTCTCTTTCGGATGTGAGGAGAAATACTGGAAGGAGAGAGACAGACAGGGTAGAGTGAGAGACCACGACGGGAGAATAAACGAGAGATGAGCGAAGGAGAACGAAAAGCACCTGTTGGTTGCAATGGAAGGAGCAGAGACAGAGAGCTTTTAATGGATGCCGTGCGTGATGCTCAGCGGGGGTCTGAGACGGTTCACGATTCACAAGACCCTTTTGTGACGCAACGACGCCCTCTAGCGGTCGCCGGTGGTCACGACACAAAGTCGCCCCCGAAACACGTTTCTTTGGTCTAATCAAAATTGGGTGAGTCAGCTGGGCCGTTATGAAGATTAGCTCCAAATAAATTCACCTTCCTCCCTATTCGACACAATGAACTTAAAAAAAATCTACATCCGGTGAACTTTTTTCGCCCCCATTACATCATAACTATAGTCTACTGATCTAAACGGGCAAATTCAATATCCTGGATTATATAATATGATCAAAAGCAACAGAGTAAGAAAACCAATTACAGTAAACTATAGGAATAAAAAACACAGAGCCCAAGGCCTCCCGGAAATGGTCCAGTCGGCGTTTTGATCGCCTGCGCGAGCACAGTGCGAAATCAGGGAAAATCCAGAGTAGTCTGCTGAAGCGGTGGTTTCTGGCTGAGGTCCCGTGTGCTGAAGCGCCCGTTCGGCTCACGCCCCGGGTCCAGCGCCGTGGGGTTGGGCTGACGTGAGTTATAAGCCCCACTAAATCAGATCCCAGTCCGGCTGACTCCCCACTCTGCAGTCAGCAACTGCGCTCACACACACACACACACACACACACACACACACAGTGCTTAGTCCCCCTCTTACACACACACACACACACACACACACACACACACACACAGCTGCTCAGTCAGTCACACATCGTCTTGATGTAGTGTGTGCCAGTAGTTCTTTGAGGGCCTGGATGGTGATTAGACAGGGACGGACTGGAGAAGAGAGAGAGAGTGTGTGTGTGTGTGTGTGTTTGGTGATTAGACAGGGACGGACTAGAGAAGAGAGTGTGTGTGTGTGTGTGTGATGTTGGTGTAAAAGAGTGAGTTTGAGGACATGATAGCATAACATACAGCACACCAACAGCAGGCACAACGAAGGGGCTGATAACAGTTTAAAAACCATACGTCTTTATTTTCAACGACAGAGCTTGCAGTGCGTGAATGAAACGGTAAGAAAATGCTTCTCCTTCTGATATGAAAAAAACAAAACAGGACGTATCCATTGTATCTCCATATCTCTATCTCTCTTTATATCTTCTATCATCTCCCAGATGGCCAGTGGGTGAATCAGCTGTCCATCTCCCCCTCAGTCTGACGCCGCCTCCCCTCCTCCCGACTGGGCCCGTGGTTACCATGGTGGCGACATGGGCTGGGGGTTCTGGAGGTATGACATCACCACCGCCGAGATGGACAGCCTGGTCAGAAGAGGGAGGGAGGAGAGGAGAGGATGAATATTGATATACAGTGAGAGTTCGCCAAGAACACTTACAGCCCCTTTACGATGGTGATGGTGGTGATGGTGGTGATGGCGAGGAGGACGTCTCGTTTTGTCTGACTTCTAGACTTAGTCAACACAGTGGGCTGGATGTTCCTATAAAGCTCTTGGATTCAGATCTCAGATCAGTTAACCCCCCCAGATCCTCAACTAGGAGTGAACTCTGTAATTTGAGCGCAAACATTCAACACTGATGATGCGCTGAGAGCAGTCCTCTCCTTGCTTCTCGTGGCGGAACGGGGGTGACGGCTGTTCCCGCGCACGTTTTCGGGAGGTCACCTCCACCACGTGGACTAAAGAGCAGCCGAGGCCACTTTTAGCCAAAACATTGCAATAAAGTACAACAGGGAGGAGTGCCATTCCAGTGCAAGGCCCCTCCCCCCTCTCTCTCTCTCACACACACACACGCACACGCGCACGCGCACACACACACACACACACACACACACACACACACACACACACACACACACACACACACACACACACACACACACACACACACACACACACACACACACACACACACACACACACACGATATCTGTACCTCCTGACCCAGACAGTTCGTGTTAATACAACTTCCTCTAGTCAATTGACAGCGCAGAGTTTTCCTGTCTGAAGGTCGCGACCTCTTCTTCTTCCTGGGATCGGTGCCCTGGCTACTTGTGGTACATTTTAATGAGGAAATATAGCTAGCACCCCTAGAGGTCATAGTTCAAAGCTTTTGGACATTAACGCAGAGCCCATCTCATGTCACAATGCCAGGTATGGAAGCTGCAGCTTTTATGACATGTTTACGGGAAGCTATTACACGAGGCTGGGATCTGGAGAAGAGCCCCTAGTTGAATCTAGAGAAGAGCCCCTAGTTGAATCTAGAGAAGAGCCCCTAGTTGAATCTAGAGAAGAGAAGAGCCCTAGTTGAATCTAGAGAAGAGAAGAGCCCTAGTTGAATCTAGAGAAGAGCCCTAGTTGAATCTGGAGAAGAGCCCCTAGTTGAATCTAGAGAAGAGCCCCTAGTTGAACCTGGAGAAGAGCCCTAGTTGAATCTGGAGAAGAGCCCTAGTTGAACCTGGAGAAGAGCCCTAGTTGAATCTAGAGAAGAGCCCTAGTTGAATCTAGAGAAGAGCCCCTAGTTGAATCTAGAGAAGAGCCCCTAGTTGAATCTAGAGAAGAGCCCTAGTTGAATCTGGAGAAGAGCCCTAGTTGAATCTAGAGAAGAGCCCTAGTTGAATCTAGAGAAGAGCCCTAGTTGAATCTAGAGAAGAGCCCTAGTTGAATCTGGAGAAGAGCCCCTAGATGGATCTAGAGAAGAGCCCCTAGTTGAATCTAGAGAAGAGCCCCTAGTTGAATCTAGAGAAGAGCCCCTAGTTGAATCTAGAGAAGAGCCCTAGTTGAATCTAGAGAAGAGCCCCTAGTTGAATCTAGAGAAGAGCCCTAGTTGAATCTAGAGAAGAGCCCTAGTTGAATCTAGAGAAGAGCCCCTAGTTGAATCTGGAGAAGAGCCCTAGTTGAATCTAGAGAAGAGCCCCTAGTTGAATCTAGAGAAGAGCCCTAGTTGAATCTAGAGAAGAGCCCTAGTTGAATCTAGAGAAGAGCCCTAGTTGAATCAGGAGAAGAGCCCCTAGTTGAATCTAGAGAAGAGCCCCTAGTTGAATCTAGAGAAGAGCCCCTAGTTGAATCTGGAGAAGAGCCCTAGTTGAATCTAGAGAAGAGCCCCTAGTTGAATCTAGGGAAGAGCCCTAGTTGAATCTAGAGAATAGCCCTAGTTGAATCTAGAGAAGAGCCCCTAGTTGAATCTAGAGAAGAGCCCCTAGTTGAATCTAGAGAAGAGCCCTAGTTGAATCTAGAGAAGAGCCCCTAGTTGAATCTAGAGAAGAGCCCCTAGTTGAATCTAGAGAAGAGCCCCTAGTTGAATCTGGAGAAGAGCCCCTAGTTGAATCTAGAGAAGAGCCCCTAGTTGAATCTGGAGAAGAGCCCCTAGTTGAATCTAGAGAAGAGCCCTAGTTGAATCTAGAGAAGAGCCCTAGTTGAATCTAGAGAAGAGCCCCTAGTTGAATCTAGAGAAGAGCCCTAGTTGAATCTAGAGAAGAGCCCCTAGTTGAATCTAGAGAAGAGCCCTAGTTGAATCTAGAGAAGAGCCCCTAGTTGAATCTGGAGAAGAGCCCCTAGTTGAATCTAGAGAAGAGCCCTAGTTGAATCTAGAGAAGAGCCCCTAGTTGAATCTAGAGAAGAGCCCCTAGTTGAATCTGGAGAAGAGCCCCTAGTTGAATTTAGAGAAGAGCCCTAGTTGAATCTAGAGAAGAGCCCCTAGTTGAATCTAGAGAAGAGCCCTAGTTGAATCTAGAGAAGAGCCCTAGTTGAATCTAGAGAAGAGCCCCTAGTTGAATCTAGAGAAGAGCCCTAGTTGAATCTAGAGAAGAGCCCTAGTTGAATCTAGAGAAGAGCCCTAGTTGAATCTAGAGAAGAGCCCCTAGTTGAATCTGGAGAAGAGCCCTAGTTGAATCTAGAGAAGAGCCCTAGTTGAATCTAGAGAAGAGCCCTAGTTGAATCTAGAGAAGAGCCCTAGTTGAATCTGGAGAAGAGCCCCTAGTTGAACCTGGAGAAGAGCCCCTAGTTGAATCTAGAGAAGAGCCCTAGTTGAATCTAGAGAAGAGCCCCTAGTTGAATCTAGAGAAGAGCCCCTAGTTGAATCTAGAGAAGAGCCCTAGTTGAATCTAGAGAAGAGCCCTAGTTGAATCTAGAGAAGAGCCCTAGTTGAATCTAGAGAAGAGCCCCTAGTTGAATCTAGAGAAGAGCCCCTAGTTGAATCTAGAGAAGAGCCCCTAGTTGAATCTAGAGAAGAGCCCCTAGTTGAACCTGGAGAAGAGCCCTAGTTGAATCTGGAGAAGAGCCCCTAGTTGAACCTGGAGAAGAGCCCTAGTTGAATCTAGAGAAGAGCCCTAGTTGAATCTAGAGAAGAGCCCTAGTTGAATCTAGAGAAGAGCCCCTAGTTGAATCTGGAGAAGAGCCCTAGTTGAATCTGGAGAAGAGCCCTAGTTGAATCTAGAGAAGAGCCCCTAGTTGAATCTAAAGAGCCCTAGTTGAATCTAGAGAAGAGCCCCTAGTTGAATCTAGAGAAGAGCCCTAGTTGAATCTAGAGAAGAGCCCCTAGTTGAATCTAGAGAAGAGCCCTAGTTGAATCTAGAGAAGGGCCCTAGTTGAATCTAGAGAAGTGCCCCTAGTTGAATCTAGAGAAGAGCCCTAGTTGAATCTGGAGAAGAGCCCCTAGTTGAATCTAGAGAAGAGCCCCTAGTTGAATCTGGAGAAGAGCCCCTAGTTGAACCTGGAGAAGAGCCCTAGTTGAACCTGGAGAAGAGCCCTAGTTGAATCTAGAGAAGAGCCCTAGTTGAATCTAGAGAAGAGCCCCTAGTTGAATCTAGAGAAGAGCCCCTAGTTGAATCTGGAGAAGAGCCCTAGTTGAATCTAGAGAAGAGCCCTAGTTGGATCTGGAGAAGAGCCCCTAGTTGAATCTAGAGAAGAGAAGAGCCCTGTTGAATCTGGAGAAGAGCCCCTAGTTGAATCTAGAGAAGAGCCCTAGTTGAATCTGGAGAAGAGCCCTAGTTGAATCTGGAGAAGAGCCCTAGTTGTTGCGATCCCTAAGCCGAACAAGCCTGAAGGGAACCCCAAGAGTTACCGCCCCATCTCTCTGTTATGTATCCCCTTCAAGATCCTCGAGCGTCTCATCTACGTCCGCGTCGAACCAATCATCGACCCGCTGCTCCCACAGGAGCAGGCCGGGTTCCGACGCGGGAGATCGACCGGAGATCAAGTCACTTAGACGACTCAAGACATCGAGGACAGCTTCTCGGCTAAAAAGAAGGCCGAGCCGTGTTTATAGACCTGACGGCTGCAAGCTGCTCCGCCTGCTGCCGGACAGACACTTGGTCAGCATGATCACGGAGCTCGTCCGAAACCGCAGCTTCACCCTCACCACCCGTAGCGGACAGCGAAGCAGGTTACGACGCCTTAAGAGCGGCGTCCCCCAGGGACCTGTCCTGTCCGACACTCACGAGACGGACAATGGTCTTCAAAACGGGCAGGAATGAACGTTTCGGCCTTAAGCCTTCATCAGCATAAAAATCACATTTCTGACAGACAGTTATATAGGTAAGGGGTGGGGCCAATCACCACACAGCATCTCTAATAGCAAATAGGATTCATCTGTGTACAGGGCGGCTGTAGCTCAGTTGGTAGAGCGGGTTGTTCAGTGATCGAAGGGTCAGTGGTTCGAATCCCAGCTCCGACTGTCCACATGTCGAAGTGTCCTTGAGCAAGACACCTAACCCCAAATTGCTCCCAATGAGCAGGTTAGCACCTTGCATGGCAGCTACCGCCATTGGTGTGTGAATGGGTGAATGAGAGGCCATTGTAAAGCGCTTTGAGTGCCGCTAAGGTGGAAAAGCGCTATTTAAGTGCAGTCCGTTTACCATTTACCATTTACAGGCCACCTAGTCCGGCCTAGTAGAGCAGGAAAATGTGAGCCTAGGCCCTAGAAATTAGGCCTACCTACCTAATTATGGGCCTAACCAAATGAGTATGTTAAAAGGCATTATATACAATAAATACAAAGAAACATCATCTACATTACATCAATGCATAATACACAGTACAAAGTAGTATAAAGCAAATACAGAATCAACGGTATAAACAATCAGTATATAAGGGAAAAGGTAAAGTTAGAGTTAAGAGCTATGCGACCCTGTGTGGTGAACGGCAGAAATATAATACAAATAACAGCAGCAGCAATAATAATCATGATGATGGAGAGCTAAGTGGTAGCACAGAGCGTTTCTCAGGAAAAGGTTCCTTACAGAAGCAAATTAAATTATAAGAAACATCCAGAAAGTAACTCTTCATTTAAACCTTTCGGGCTCTCCGTTTGTAGTGTATGGGTCCAGGCTGCTTCTCTCTGTGAGAGTCTGTCCCTATCACCTCCTCTTTTTAAGGGGTGGACAACCTCTACACCCTAACATTTCAGGGAGCAGACGTCGTGACCAGCTAAATTAAAATGTCTGGCCTACAGGGGATTTCTCATCTGTGTTCCTTATACAGCTTTTGTGCTCAGAGATCCTAGTTTTGAACCCTCTAGTTGTTTTTCCTCTATAGGCTAGGAGGTAGATCACATACTTGGTTCTGCAGCTGATTCTAGACCTGAGACTATATTTTTTGCCAGTATGAGGATGGAGAGAAGAATCCCCCCTAATCATGGCTTTACATTGGGCCCAGTTAGAACAAGGGAAGTTACAACCTGGCAGACTGGAGAGGAAATCCGGGGGGGAACAAAGCAGTCAGCTCTGACCAGAGAGTCCTTTAGGTTGCCGGCACGTTTCTGGGCAAAAATGGGCACATTTTTAAAAGAGTGGCCTAATAAGGGGTCACTAGATACAATATACCAGAGTTTGGTGACACATTTCTTGATTTCTTGTGATACAGGAGAGAAGGTGGTAGCACATATGATCCTAGAATCTCTCTTAGGGCGGGGCTTTAAAGGACAATGCTCGTTTTTGACAACCTGGACCTTATTTACGACATATTATAAGACGTTTGACTCACCGAGATCACTTTGGTGTAGTTCGGAGGCATGTAGAAGAAATTTAAAATCCAGCGCGAGCCAGCACAACTAGCGATTCATGAAGACAGATTGATGAAAACAACCGTTTCGTGGCAGAAAATAGATTTTTAGAAACTGCATTCTCGTTGCCCCGATCACCGCCATTACATGGATATACTGGCTCGCGCTGGATTTTACATTTCTTCTACATGCCTCCGAACTACACCAAAGTGATCTCGGTGAGTCAAACGTCTTATAATATGTCGTAAATAAGGTCCAGGTTGTCAAAAACGAGCATTGTCCTTTAAGGCCAACAGACTGTCTCTCTCAATATGTAGTGCCTTATCGAACCCATTCAAAACAATATGATCCTCATAGCCTCTTTCTCTGAAACGATCACACATATCATGAGCTTGTACATTACAAGTTCTGTCATCACTGCAGATTCTTTTAGCTCTTAAGAGTCGGCTATAAGGAAGATCCTTCTTCAGATTCCTGGGGTGATAGCTACTAAAATGTAACGTAAGAGTGTTTCTATCAGTCTGTCAGGACGTTGGTATATCACTCTGTTACATTTTAGTAGCTATCAAGTCCATCCCAGGATGGACTTACCCAGACCGGAGTGAGTGAGGCTTAATCGCCTCTGGACCGGCGTCGGACGCTTCTGCTCATCGATGCACAGATGGGGCTTGGTATCCTGTGCGGCGTGCGAGTGTGGCGCCGAGGAACAAATCGCAGACCATGTCATCCGATATATCGGACACCTAACGGAATGCATGGCCTGATGGTGTGAATGACGAAACGGTGACATGGCTTCTGGAGGTGTGCCCGGATATATATCCCGGGTGACCCCTCACCCCGGCTCGGGGGGGTAAAAGGATAGCCCCTCGGCCCCGAGCCCAAACGCAAACGAAGAAGGAAGATACAAGGCCAGTCTGCTTTTACACTTGGTTGGATTCTCTTGGCAGGACAGGAGGGAGAATTTGGTGCAATTATTATGTTTCCTGTCTGTATTCTGAGCATCCACACAGCCAGGAGCAGAGTGAGTGAGAAAATATGGGCAGAGTGAGTGTAGAAAATAAAGTCACGCAGACACACGCACGCACACACACACACACACACACACACACGCACGCACGCACGCACGCACGCACGCACACAGTTCTGTATACTCACATGAAACTGCTCATCATCTGTTTGGTGTCTTCTGAGCTGCGTGAGTTGGCGAAGCTGATGAAGGAACAGTACACTGCTATCCACGCACACCACTTCAGCTGGAACACACACAACACAACGTTAGGTTTATGATAACACTCGCTAGAAGGCATCCTTTCAACTAAAACACGCAACAAGATTTTGTTGATTGAACGAGTAGTAAGATAAAGGACGCCATCACACCAATTAAGAATTGAAGCGTAACACAGTCAACAAAAGCTTGTTTATCAATAAACACAGCGAAGAAATCAACAAAACACACCATCCTTTGTGTATAGCGATCAACTCATTAACAGCATATAGACTACAGCCTGGAAGACAGACTCAATGCGGAAAAAAAGTTTTCAGGATACTTTTTTTTCCTCTGAGATGAGTCTGGCTTCCAGGATATATAGTGTAATTATATAAATTATTTTTCAATGAAATCATATATACATTTGTAACTTGTAAATGTGTAAATTCAGTTTTGGAGTCCATCTGTTATTGAGCATAATCATGGAGTTGGCAGCAACATTTCACTGTGACTGTACACGTACGTTACATGTGACAAATAAAGAAATCTTGATCTATAGACTAGGCTTTCATGACATGATCACAATGCCACACCCTCGTTGTGACAGCTGTGACTGCCCTGCTGTGGGCGATGGCCTTCAGGCACGGATCTAAAGGAGAGTTTGCCTTTAGTCTGGCAGATGGGACCGGTGGGGACGACCTCTCTTAAGTGGTCACTCACACACACACACACACACACACACACACACACACACACACACACACACACACACACACACACACACACAGTGGAGTGGGTGGGGGGGTGAGTGAAAGTATACAGAGGGTAGTCTTTCTCTTTCTTTACTCACTCACACTCATCTTCTCTCTCTCTCTCTCTCTCTCTCACACACACACACACACACACACACACACACAGAGTGAAGAGGGCGGTGGAGATTGTGTGTGTGAGTAGCTAGCTAGGTCACCTTGAGCATCAGGCCGCACATGCTGAAGATCATGCCCAGCAGGTTCATGTAGTCCGGGGTGGGGTCCTCCAGGGTGGGGTTGGTGTCCGTGCTGGGGGGCTTGTACCTGGAACCAAGACACACAAGGTCTTATATCAACGTTAACCATCATCAAACTACTTGAGGCTAGCTGTCTAGATTTGAGGTGAGCCGTCCAGCTAATGTTTTAACAGGCAACACAAACCCTTCCTGTCCAACATGCTTAATCGAAGTTGAGATATCTAATGGTGCGTTCGTTTGTGGTCGGAGGTGGCAAGTCGCAAGTGGCAAAATATCTACCTCCGACCTGTGTGCATTCGAGCTATATACCATTATATCACAGTTACCTAGTTATATCTATATACCATTATATCACAGTTACCTAGTTATATCTATATACCATTATATCACAGTTACCTAGTTATATCTATATACCATTATATCACAGTTACCTAGTTATATCTATATACCATTATATCACAGTTACCTAGTTATATCTATATACCATTATATCACAGTTACCTAGTTATATCTATATACCATTATATCACAGTTACCTAGTTATATCTATAGACCATTATATCACAGTTACCTAGTTATATCTATAGACCATTATATCAGTTACCTAGTTATATCTATATACCATTATATCACAGTTACCTAGTTATATCTATATACCATTATATCACAGTTACCTAGTTATATCTATATACCATTATATCACAGTTACCTAGTTATATCTATATACCATTATATCAGTTACCTAGTTATATCTATATACCATTATATCACAGTTACCTAGTTATATCTATATACCATTATATCACAGTTACCTAGTTATATCTATATACCATTATATCACAGTTACCTAGTTATATCTATATACCATTATATCACAGTTACCTAGTTATATCTATATACCATTATATCACAGTTACCTAGTTATATCTATATACCATTATATCACAGTTACCTAGTTATATCTATATACCATTATATCACAGTTACCTAGTTATATCTATATACCATTATATCACAGTTACCTAGTTATATCTATATACCATTATATCACAGTTACCTAGTTATATCTATATACCATTATATCACAGTTACCTAGTTATATCTATATACCATTATATCACAGTTACCTAGTTATATCTATATACCATTATATCACAGTTACCTAGTTATATCTATATACCATTATATCACAGTTACCTAGTTATATCTAGTGCATTCGAGCAACTGGGGGCTGAGAAACATCCGAATTTGCGACGAGGAAGTGCGAGTTCATGTTTTATTTAATCATTCCTAGTAGCAAGTCGCAATTTGCACCTCCCAGTTCGAAACGAACGCACCCTAATGTGAGCTGACTGGCTGGTCCGCTTTAATCGCATTAGGGAGCTGGTGTGTTCTTGTGTTCTTGTGTTCTTGAGATAATACTGACCGTAGAATCTTGTTCTGCCTTCTTGGGTCTGCCATGTTGTTGGAGGACATATTACAAACGGATGTCTTCTTATATTGATTGTTTAAATGTGATTAATTCAGTGCCAGGCAGGTGTGGAGTGGACGCCAGCTGATCGGCTAGTGAGTTTGTGAATGGGACCGCTAGTTCCGTTCGTTCGGTGGCTCCTTTTCAAAATTAAAGTTGGATGGAATGTCAATGGAAGAACACGCGAAGCAGAAATGTTTCCAACTTTTATTTTGAAATGTATTTCAAGGGCCCAGCATGCATCGCTTGTTATAGCGGAAATGCATGATATGCCTACTACCTGCTATATAGCAGGCGAGAAGCGCCACCCAGTGGGTGGGAGTAGTAATTGCAGCCATGGAGCCGCGAGAAATAGGACCCGAGAAATAGGGCACTTCATTTTTTTCAACAGCTTACCAATTATTTTTAATTTTGTCCATCCTTTTCCAAGTTTTAATCAGTTTTAATTTGACTAAAGCATATGATCCTTTTCCAACAGCTTAACATTTCTTTCGTAATTTGGTCCATCCTTTTTCAAGTTTTAATCAGTTTTGAGATATACTAAAGCATAGATTCAGATTCGAACTATGAGGGAGTTTTATCAACATCATTCAAAAATAAATAGTAACAATTAATATTAAAATGGCAACAACAGATGCTAAATACATTTTAGTTTACGTTATTTGTATGTTTGAAAATGTATTTTGTATTGCACTGGAAACTAGCTGACAGCCATCTGACCACCAGCATCTGAGCATGACCCAGTCCTCTAAATGATCTGAGTATGACCCCTTCCTCTAAATGATCTGACCCAGTCCTCTAAATGATCTGACCCAGTCCACTAAATGATCTGAGTATGACCCCCTCCACTAAATGATCTGAGTATGACCCAGTCCTCTAAATGATCTGATGACCCAGTCCACTAAATGATCTGAGTATGACCCAGTCCTCTAAATGATCTGACCCAGTCCTCTAAATGATCTGACCCAGTCCTCTAAATGATCTGACCCAGTCCACTAAATGATCTGACCCAGTCCTCTAAATGATCTGACCCAGTCCTCTAAATGATCTGAGTATGACCCAGTCCTCTAAATGATCTGACCCAGTCCACTAAATGATCTGACCCAGTCCTCTAAATGATCTGACCCAGTCCTCTAAATGATCTGACCCAGTCCTCTAAATGATCTGACCCAGTCCTCTAAATGATCTGACCCAGTCCTCTAAATGATCTGACCCAGTCCTCTAAATGATCTGACCCAGTCCTCTAAATGATCTGACCCAGTCCTCTAAATGATCTGACCCAGTCCTCTAAATGATCTGACCCAGTCCTCTAAATGATCTGACCCAGTCCTCTAAATGATCTGAGTATGACCCAGTCCTCTAAATGATCTGACCCAGTCCTCTAAATGATCTGACCCAGTCCTCTAAATGATCTGACCCAGTCCTCTAAATGATCTGAGTATGACCCAGTCCTCTAAATGATCTGACCCAGTCCTCTAAATGATCTGACCCAGTCCTCTAAATGATCTGACCCAGTCCTCTAAATGATCTGACCCAGTCCACTAAATGATCTGAGTATGACCCAGTCCTCTAAATGATCTGACCCAGTCCTCTAAATGATCTGACCCAGTCCTCTAAATGATCTGACCCAGTCCTCTAAATGATCTGAGTATGACCCAGTCCTCTAAATGATCTGACCCAGTCCTCTAAATGATCTGACCATGACCCAGTCCTCTAAATGATCTGACCCAGTCCTCTAAATGATCTGACCCAGTCCTCTAAATGATCTGACCATGACCCAGTCCTCTAAATGATCTGACCCAGTCCTCTAAATGATCTGACCCAGTCCTCTAAATGATCTGAGTATGACCCAGTCCTCTAAATGATCTGACCCAGTCCACTAAATGATCTGACCCAGTCCTCTAAATGATCTGATGACCCAGTCCTCTAAATGATCTGACCCAGTCCACTAAATGATCTGACCCAGTCCTCTAAATGATCTGACCCAGTCCTCTAAATGATCTGACCCAGTCCACTAAATGATCTGACCCAGTCCTCTAAATGATCTGACCCAGTCCTCTAAATGATCTGACCCAGTCCTCTAAATGATCTGACCCAGTCCTCTAAATGATCTGAGTATGACCCAGTCCTCTAAATGATCTGACCCAGTCCACTAAATGATCTGAGTATGACCCAGTCCTCTAAATGATCTGACCCAGTCCTCTAAATGATCTGAGTATGACCCAGTCCTCTAAATGATCTGAGTATGACCCAGTCCACTAAATGATCTGACCCAGTCCTCTAAATGATCTGACCCAGTCCACTAAATGATCTGACCCAGTCCTCTAAATGATCTGACCCAGTCCTCTAAATGATCTGACCCAGTCCTCTAAATGATCTGAGTATGACCCCCTCCTCTAAATGATCTGACCCAGTCCTCTAAATGATCTGACCCAGTCCTCTAAATGATCTGAGTATGACCCAGTCCACTAAATGATCTGACCCAGTCCTCTAAATGATCTGACCCAGTCCTCTAAATGATCTGACCCAGTCCTCTAAATGATCTGACCCAGTCCACTAAATGATCTGACCCAGTCCTCTAAATGATCTGACCCAGTCCTCTAAATGATCTGACCCAGTCCTCTAAATGATCTGAGTATGACCCCCTCCTCTAAATGATCTGACCCAGTCCTCTAAATGATCTGACCCAGTCCTCTAAATGATCTGAGTATGACCCAGTCCTCTAAATGATCTGAGTATGACCCAGTCCTCTAAATGATCTGACCCAGTCCTCTAAATGATCTGACCCAGTCCTCTAAATGATCTGACCCAGTCCTCTAAATGATCTGACCCAGTCCTCTAAATGATCTGACCCAGTCCTCTAAATGATCTGACCCAGTCCTCTAAATGATCTGACCCAGTCCTCTAAATGATCTGACCCAGTCCTCTAAATGATCTGAGTATGACCCAGTCCTCTAAATGATCTGACCCAGTCCACTAAATGATCTGACCCAGTCCTCTAAATGATCTGACCCAGTCCTCTAAATGATCTGACCCAGTCCTCTAAATGATCTGACCCAGTCCTCTAAATGATCTGACCCAGTCCTCTAAATGATCTGACCCAGTCCTCTAAATGATCTGACCCAGTCCTCTAAATGATCTGACCCAGTCCACTAAATGATCTGAGTATGACCCAGTCCACTAAATGATCTGACCCAGTCCTCTAAATGATCTGACCCAGTCCTCTAAATGATCTGACCCAGTCCACTAAATGATCTGAGTATGACCCAGTCCTCTAAATGATCTGAGTATGACCCCCTCCTCTAAATGATCTGACCCAGTCCTCTAAATGATCTGACCCAGTCCTCTAAATGATCTGACCCAGTCCTCTAAATGATCTGACCCAGTCCTCTAAATGTGAACAGTAGACTAGAAGGTCACACGGGTAGCGTAGTTGTGATGGTCTGCTTCAACTGTTGATAGGCTATTTCACACACACGCACGCACGCACGCATGCACACACACACACACACACACACACACACACACACACACACACACACACACACACACACACATACCAATAGCCTACCAGTACACACAGGTCAATAGCCAACTGTGAAGACCAATAATTCAATATCCTACAGTGAAGTGAATGGCCTAGCTCCTAAAAGAGATGGAATGAATCACATTATGATAATTTTGCTATTCATTCATTAAGCCTGTCTAATATAACTTTTCAGAAATGCAATTGCTCAATTTGTCTTGCCACAGACAACAATTCTCAAGACAGGAATAGAATGGGAGCTTCTCTTCCATATGGATGAGCACACATTTTCCCGCCATCTCCCGGTCACCCGCTCTCAATCCGACTACCTTATTGAGGGCCTGAGACAGCAGGGTCTGAATGGGGACCAGTCTGATCTTGAGATTCCTCTCAAGCAAAAGGTAGGCCTATGCCTCCGTTGGCGGACTGGTTGTTTGAAACATGCTTGCATTGTAATCCAATAGCCATAGCACAATTAAATACATTTCTGCCATTGTGATCATTTGTAGAGTGCCTGGGATATGTTCTCTGTTTCCAGGTTGCACTATTCCTCTGGTTTATGGAAAACCAGAATAGCTTCCGTGAAATCTCGGACAAGTTCAATGTGTCCCAGTCATCTGCACACAGGTAGTAGGTTTAGATGTTACATCGCTGCTCGAAAACTGATGAACAGACTGCTGCTAGAGTGTAAAGAATAAACTGTTTGCAATTACCTGATTGATTACTGAAACTGGTCCAGTTGCCCTAGTGACTGAGCATACTATTTCTAATATGAACATCCCATGTAGGCACTAAACATGCACTCCAAGGTGACTTCCTGTTTTGAATATGAACAGTCCATGAAAAGGGTCCATATTGACTTGTGTTATGGTCATAAAAAACTCTGATTCTCAATGTTATTCTATCGTACAGGTGTGTGGTTGAAGTGCTCCGAACGTTTTGCAGTATGGTTTTAAGTCTCAGCTTAAAACGCACTTGTTCTCACTGGCTTTTGAGGCCTGATAGCCGTCATCCCCTGTCCTGTTTTGTGTCCTGTCCTTTTATTGTTCTGTGATTATGTGCACTTTATTCTGTTTTTTGTTTTAGTTTATTTTATATATTGTACAGCACTTTGATGCAACTTCCGTTGTTTTTAAACGTGCTTTATAAATAAAGTTGACCTTGGCCTTGACCTTGACCTTGGTTCCAACTTTTATCAGCTGGTTCACCAACTGCGAGAAGATGGCAACCTCTGCTGCTTTCAGGGCTGTGTGTGGCATTGACGGCATCATAGGTATGTTACGATAGCTTTTACTCATCCCTCAAAAACATGGCTGTCGTGTCTGTGTTTGGGACAACAGATGGAAATTAGCCCGTGGCTGGAATGTGGTGTGTTTACATGTATGTGGAAGGTGCATGTTCATTGACTCGCACTGTCCCTTCCAAATAAATAAATACATCTAAAATCTAAATCTAAATACTCTGAGCATTAGTGTTCGCTGTATTCAAGGCCGGCAAGATACTGTACTAGTTCTGGGATTAGGAACTTCAATCAGTCAGTTATTGATAAATACCACTTGTCAAATTGCATATCTCAGTCATAAACTGTGCATTTGCATTGCAGGTGCCATAGATGGATGCCATATAAAGCTTCAGCAGCCACCCATCAGAGGAGGGGACTACCTTAATAGAAAAGGCTACTATTCTGTAGTCCTCCAGGGGATTGTGGATGAAAGAGGGAGGTTCCGGGACATCTTTGTTGGAGCACCTGGTAATTGTTTGTTGAATCCTGTAACTGTCATGCACCAATATACCTCAATCACAGTCCTTCTAAGCATAGCATATACAGCAATAAACCACCTCTGATATTGATTCAGGCAGGGTTCACGACTCCAGGATCCTCAGAAAATCAACCTTCTTCGAGAGATGGGGAGAAGAAACGGGGAGGTTAGTATTTTGTAGCATCTTGGAGAACACTTGTTTCTCTCAACCTGTACTGTAACTTGCTGCTCAGAAAATCTTTTTATTTTATTTTTTATTTCCCACCCTGAGATGAATAAAATCTATCCTCTTATCTTAAGGTACATGCTACTTGGTGACAGTGCCTACATCAGTCATGAGTACCCATTTATTGTCACGCCAAAGCGGGACAACGGGGCTCTGACCATCCAAGACCAGCAGAGGAACACGCAGACCAGCAGAGGAACACGCAGACCAGCAGAGGAACACGCAGACCAGCAGAGGAACACGCAGACCAGCAGAGGAACAAGCAGACCAGCAGAGGAACACGCAGACCAGCAGAGGAACACGCAGACCAGCAGAGGAACACGCAGACCAGCAGAGGAACACGCAGACCAGCAGAGGAACACGCAGATCTGCAAAGGACGCGTTGTTGAGGAACAAGCGTTTGGCAGGTAAGTAGAACACTTTTAGAACATGTTCTCGAGCCTATGTGGCTCATAGTGCAGGAGCCTATCTCCTGTTTCCTTGTGAGGTGACTTTGTGTACAAGTACACCCCCTGGACATGATGCCTATCCAACCCTTGATGCTGAGTGCCAAGCAGGGAGGCCGTGGGAATGGGTACTATGGCGTGGCTGGGGATCAAATTCACAACCTCCCAATCTCAGGGCGGACACTCTAACCATTAAGTCACCGAGCTGGTCCTCGTCTAAACGGCAATGTTTTGGCAGGGTCAAATGCAAGTGGAGGAGGCTGAGAGGCTGGATGTAGTGGTCATGCTGGTCATGTCAGCCTGCATGCTCCACAACCTCTGCGCTGGACCTGCTGACGTGTGTGAGGACCATCCTGCTGGTTGCCCTCGCCATGAGGATGACAACCTTTGAAGCTTTATTTTTTTTCAACAAATATCCCCGTT
This sequence comes from Borostomias antarcticus, assembly GCF_949987555.1. Lineage (NCBI taxonomy): Eukaryota > Metazoa > Chordata > Actinopteri > Stomiiformes > Stomiidae > Borostomias > Borostomias antarcticus. The sequence continues at coordinate 124,046 of NW_028176221.1, forward strand.
GAACTTTTCATTTAGAATGTGTATTTTATGGTACATCTTTGGAGTGTCCTATGTTTATTGTATATATACACCATGATGGTTCATCTCATTTATGCCTTTTTATTTATTGATTCAATATTTACTTATTGTACCAGGTTGATAATTCCTCTATTTTACCATTTTGTTCTCTTCTGTTTTACTTGATGTACTTGCATTACATCTCAATCAAATCAAATATACCTTGTATAACTGGGAATGCACATTGAAAGGAGTTCTTGTTACCACATTCTTGAGTGAGTTCATTTTCCCAGGTGACAGGTTATCAGTAGCTAGACTATAGTGTCAGAAATCTGTCAAAGCAAAATGTCTGTGACTGACTGACTGCAGCAATGAAGTTACAGCCTTGGTCGCCTTGAAGGTAGGCGATACAGATTTAGCTACAATTTTGCACATACTCGGTCCAGCCATATACTATAGGTTGGTGGCTATACTGCAAAGTTGTGAACTTCTGGCTATAGTAGTGGATTTTCATAATACAGTATATTATTGACAATAACATACTTTAAAAAAAAAAAAAAAAACTTTATTAGGCAACATAGTTTCAAAACAAAACACTGCTGAATATAACAGCTTCTTAAACTCAAAGATAGTCCTCCTACGAGAATAAATAATAATAAATTAGATAAATCAATCAACCAATTTTCTACTGCTTGCTGAGATAGTCTCATTATATTCTCAAAGGAGATCCGCTGAGCTCTCATCTCCTCACGTATTTCATTGCGTCTCCTCTGGCTAGCTTGTTCTGACTCGCGGAGACGATCTAAGTGGGTTTGCCGGTCCCCTTGTCCCCCTCGGTCTACGTGTGTGTGGTGCTCCTCTGCTGGTCCCTGCATTATGCTCTGGACTAACCCCCCCCTGCGCCCGGTGGCTGTCCCTGCCCCCCCCTGCGCCCGGTGGCTGTCCCTGTCCCCCCCCTGCGCCCGGTGGCTGTCCCTGTCCCCCCCCTGCGCCCGGTGGCTGTCCCTGTCCCCCCCCTGCGCCCGGTGGCTGTCCCTGTCCCCCCCCTGCGCCCGGTGGCTGTCCCTGTCCCCCCCCTGCGCCCGGTGGCTGTCCCTGTCCCCCCCCTGCGCCCGGTGGCTGTCCCTGTCCCCCCCCTGCGCCCGGTGGCTGTCCCTGTCCCCCCCCTGCGCCCGGTGGCTGTCCCTGTCCCCCCCCCTGCGCCCGGTGGCTGTCCCTGTCCCCCCCCCTGCGCCCGGTGGCTGTCCCTGCCCCCCCCTGCGCCCGGTGGCTGTCCCTGTCCCCCCCCCTGCGTCCGGTGGCTGTCCCTGTCCCCCCCCCTGCGTCCGGTGGCTGTCCCTGTCCCCCCCTGCGCCCGGTGGCTGTCCCTGTCCCCCCCCCTGCGTCCGGTGGCTGTCCCTGTCCCCCCCTGCGCCCGGTGGCTGTCCCTGTCCCCCCTGTGCCCAGCACCTCCGGCCTACGGATATCTAGGCCCCCCTCATTGTCTCCCACAACTGGGAATTCAATGTCATGCTGCCCTCCTAAAAGTGAATCCATTAGATCGTAATACTTGAACCGAATTACCCCCCTCCCTGTGGAATTATTATTGTCCTCGACACCTTTGTAGCCATCGACAAGGGTCTGCCATTAGAAAGTCTGACTCAAATAAATCATTTGAGTTTATCATTTAGTTGATTAGATCAGCTTCTGAAAAAATAAACACTACGCCTTTGAGATGAACATCTAAACATTATGGATGCATGTTTTTTTCTTTAGTTCCTGTCATACCACAGGATATGTTTAAAGGCAGCCTGTTCAAGCAGCCTGTTTGACTGTTTTGGCAAAGAAATACCGGACAAGCTGGTTCTGTTTAAACTTATCTTAGCTTATCTATTACTTGCCTCATCAGCTCGATGAGAAACCGGGTCGTTTCTGGAGTGAAACCTGTCTCTGTCCCGGACTGGTGGACTGCTGGGGCCTGACTGGGATCCAGTGCTGGGGCTTGGGATGGCTGCACTGTTGGGGCCTCGGACTGCAGCACTGGGGCCGGACACTTGTGCGGTGCTTGAACTGCACGCTCCCTCTCCCTCCACACACATGCTTTGTGTGTCAAGCTGGCTGGCGTTCTCTGCTCCTTAATCAAGAACAAAATGTAACTTTAGATATCAATAACACCATACCATTACATATATGCACAGCCTTTAACTACAATGATTGACAACAATATACTGACAATACAGTGGAATCCTCCCATAGCGATCATGTCCATCCAGATCAAATTAAATGGATTTGGATGGAAGGATGGAATGGATGAATGATTCTGTCCCAAGCTTTTGGTCACTATAAACAGAGGATCACTTAAACAGTGACAAAACTTACCGAGTGGAGAGTGAAGTACCACCCTTATAGTCTGGGCTTCATCCAAAAAGTATATCCGCTGGGAAGACTGATATAGGGGGGCCAAGAGGGCTTGGGTTCTCTCCATATCAAGAAACCCTCTCATGTCCTTATCCAGATACACTTTCATAGAATGGAAGCCAACAGCAGATATGCATGGTTTGTGCTTTTGATGATAAAAAGCTTGAGATTTGGCACACTGTCAGCGCTGGAAAGATAAACATTGTACCGGTACAATGTACTGGTATCATTGATAACTGGCAGAGCAGGCCTTCCGGCTCTGGCACCTGGCATAGCTGGTCTGGTCTGAGTTCTGCCGACCTGCTGCCTGGGCACTGGAACATCTAGTAGAGGTAAATTAGCTCAGATTAGTCAACTCAAGTAGTACTCTTTTGGGACTGTTGAATGCACTTTATTATATTACCTTCGTCACTGGAGTCATAGCGTGTGTTGCGCTGTCTCTTCCTTGTGTCTTGGGAGTTAATCCATTGATGACTGCTGCTCAAACACCTTTGCCAAGGCACTGGCTACTTCATAATGCTTTGTGTGTTCCTCAGCAGAGACAGAGGTTGTCATGGCTCCTCTTGATGTGCTTGTGGAGGTAGATCTGGGAGGTGTAGGAGAATGGGCACTCAGAGCAGGAGAACACCCAAGTCTTGCACAACTCTAACATCACAGCTAGGAGAGCGAATGAGAGAGACCATTAAAAAGGATTCTCTCACCTGTAGTACAAGTTCAAATATAGAGTGATTATACATCATTGTAAATGAGAGCTTACTCTCAATTGATTCACGAGGTTAAATAAAGATTGAATGAATATGTAGCTAGTGGGGGGTTACAACCACACAACTGTGGAGAGAGAATGAGACACTTGGTTCCCTCCTCTACTGGTGTTCATGGCCATGGCCACACACCTGGAATACTCCAACCCTGATTTAAAGGCATAAAAGTGGGGAACACATTCTTGAGACGGTTCCTAAAACTGGAGGGGAAAAAAACGGGAAAATGATCTTCCTCTTCCCTCTCCTCATCACTCACTTCTGCATGGGGCTGAGCTCTACCCTGACAATGAGCTTGGTCTTGGAGGGCCTGTGTTGTAAGACATCAGCCTTCTGAGCATGTGTGGACCAAGCGTGTTCTGGAGCTTCCTGATCTGGTCCTCTTTGGTGATGTCCGCCAACTCCTCCAGGAAGCCCTCCAGGTTACTGGACAGAAGAGGGTAGAATGATTCAGTTTGTACAATATTAGATATGTTGACATTCATGAAGTTGGATATATGTTTGTTTGAAACAACATTCTCATACACAACACTTTTTCCATTCACATCTAATCCACTTTCTGCCAGCAGACAATTTCATACACAGCACTTTTTAATTCATGTCTAATTCACTTTATACACACACTTACACACACACACACACACACACACACACACACACGGGTGTACTGACTTGAATCTCTAGGGGGGGAGGAAGTTGAGCAGGTGGAAGAGCTCCACCAGTTTGGCTGTTCTGAAGAGGAGGCCCAGTCAGCAGTGGCGACACATGGGATACCCTCTCGTAGGCTGACATGCACACTCCACAGGACCACGTGATTTCTGACACGTTTAGAGGAACAGGGCAACATGTCTACCACCCTTCACCCTCAGTAATTAAATAGATTTTGAAAGACACTATATTAGTAGTCCACATCATGAGTACCTATTATGCAAAATTTGGATTTGTATGTGAGTGAAAACGTAGTACACAATTCTTTACCCGTTTGACAGCATGAGCAACCATTTCAACAGTTAAGAGTAACATGAAATCACATCCCAAAACCACCAAGATGGCTGCTGTAACCAAATGAGCCAAGATGGCTGCTATAACAAATCCTGCTAGCTAGCCTAGCTCCGTTGTTGGGGCTTCTAGTATTCTGTTAACGTTAACTTCGGAAAAATGAATGCCTAAAAACAAACACATACTAACGGTGTCGTGGGTTAATGCGAAATCAATGAGTAAGCTAATTATCGCATTTTATTCCAAGCGATGAAACAGTACGAACGTGCAGGAGCTCGCGCGAGCCTGCTAGACTTGAGAAGACTCCACCATTGCCCGTAATTAGGAAACAATGGCCCACGACAACACTTCATAAAAGTTATAGTGTACACAACTGAAATATTCTCAAGTTGCCAAGCCAACATTATAATTTAAGCTACAATTATATAGGCTACTTAGCTATCCACGATGTACAGAAAAAGGCTAATCACGTTAGCTGGCTAGCTAGTTAGCTAACATTGGAAAGAGAGCATCTGCATATAGATAATCATTACAAAAGGGTAGCTTGCACATAACGTTGGTGTTTTATCTGGGACGATACCAATATACATAGTATGTATGTATACATACTAATGTATGTATACATACTAATGTATACATTGAAATTGAGATACTTACAGGATCTGTGTTGTCGCGGGGAGACAAAGACAGCGTGTTGGTCTTTCTCAATCGTTTCTGTTTCGAACGGAAGTGTAACCCGTCGTCGTCTTCTTCTTCTTCGCTGGGTTTAGTGGCGGATCGCAAACAACTTTAATGTGCATACAGCCACCTACTGTACCAGAGTGTGTAACTTGTTTGTCTAGTTCTTCAATTGTGTCACCTAAGAAAGTAGCCCAATGCCTTGCATTCTACCTTCACTGCTCAGCGTTCATTGCTCACATTTAGGTTGCAAAATTAGGACTTTATTCATAGGCATATTTTTTATCATTATTTTTATTAGGCCTAGACTGCAAATCTTTAGTGTTAATATTATCTGTAAATGAGAAATTACACACAAAACAGACATGCAGGATTTCTCCTCATTATTACAATTCTGTAACTGTATGACTTCAAAATTTATTTTAAAACCTAAATAATTTACAAATGTTCTGACCCACTGTGACGCATTTCCAATAAAGTCAGATTGGGACTGTGATCTAACCACATTGTCACGTTATTTAATTACATCGTAGTTACGGATTTAAGCAGCAGAGGCGGCTACGTTCCCTTACAGTGTCCTTGAGGACGGCTATTTTGGTTATTTTGCGACTGAAAAGGCAAGTGTCAGCTAGGTGTCAGCTAGGTCCGCTGCTGGTGACGTCGCAAAGTTACCACAATTACACCAATGTGTCCCGTCAGTTTTACGTACTGTGTTAGTAGGGATCACACTAGATTTGATTAGACTTGTGTTTGTTGTTATTGACTGCCGTGGGTTACAGTGTGTGCAAGTATAACAAAAGGGGGAAATAAGACTAATAGGTTTTAACTGGTACATACAGTATATAGTTTATTCTATTTCATACTGCACACTCACTGTACATATAAGTGTCAAGAGGTCGGGGGCGGGGCCAGTTCCCGCGCCCCTGGTCTTCTACGACCGCACCTGCCGCTGCACGGGGAACTGCGGGGGCGTGGCCTGCGAGGACTGAGACTTCGGCTTCTCGGGGGCGGGGCTGTGGCGAGCGGGCGGCGTCGGTGCTGAGGAACATCCTGAGCCTGTCGGCTCAGATAGAACTGTAGACTATCCCTGTCAATGACAGATAGAACTATAGACTAGCCCTGTCAACGACAGATAGAACTATAGACTAGCCCTGTCAACGACAGATAGAACTGTAGACTATCCCTTTCAATGACAGATAGAACTATAGACTAGCCCTGTCAACGACAGATAGAACTATAGACTAGCCCTGTCAACGACAGATAGAACTGTAGACTAGCCCTGTCAACGACAGATAGAACTGTAGACTAGCCCTGTCAACGACAGATAGAACTGTAGACTAGCTCTGTCAACGACAGATAGAACTGTAGACTAGCCCTGTCAATGACAGATAGAACTATAGACCAGCCCTGTCAATGACAGATATAACTGTAGACTAGCCCTGTCAATGACAGATAGAACTATAGACCAGCCCTGTCAATGACAGATAAAACTGTAGACTAGCCCTGTCAATGACAGATAGAACTGTAGACTAGCCCTGTCAACGACAGACAGAACTGTAGACTTTGGCAGAACAACTTTTATCCTTCGATACAATATCCAACGTACTCTAGTCCTTCTATACATAACTTAAAGGAGTAGTAAAGGGAAAAATCATGTTTAGCCTTGTTTTAAGGTTACTTATGATCATATACAATGGTTCAGATCAAAACGTTGACAAAACTAGCACTTTTGAGAAAGTTGATAATTGCTCTACCACCGTTTTGGTCATACAATGGATGTGGATGGGCACCTTGAAAAATCATTCAAAAACATGTTAAACTCTCGATTTCAAAGACAAGAAACTCACTGTTCTGACATAATTTGCCATAAAGTAAGATTCTAGTTCATCTGGAAAGGCTTTTTTAAATATTTAGCATAGAACTATTTAGTCGCAGCACATACGTGTGTAAACTTGGGCAAAATAGGTATCCTAGCAACATAAACAATAACAATAGCTACCGTAAGTAGTTCTGCTTCCTGAATCCCCTCTGCGGATTGATCTACACATCTACAACGGTCGCTTCAATACAAGTCAATGGATTTCATAAAATGATCAATAAAACCCTACAGGATTCATACTTTGCGGCGAATTTGATGTCAGAACACCAACGGACACCAATTACCCCCTCGGTGAGCTTCTAGTCTTTGAAATCGAGAGTTTAATATGTTTTTGAATGATTTTTCAAGGTGCCCACCCACATCCATTGTATGACCAAACGGTGGTAGAGCAATTATCAGACTTTCTCAAAAGTGCTAGTCTCATAAGCCTAAACTTATGAATGACGTGACGTTCTTACGTAGCGGCTACTAATCGGCAGATCTCGCGTTTCCGTAAATGGCCGAGTAATTTCCGCACGTGGCGCAGATGAATCGTCACCTATAGCGGCCGTAGGTAGAACGTTTGCGCAACCTGCGTGTGTTAGTAGGGCTGCCTGCCGCTGTGTCGGGGGATAGTCCACTGGGAAAAAACAACCTCCGTCGGGGAAAGCAGATGATGGCATATTGGTGTGTCTGTGTTTTCAGATACATCAATATTCAACTCCAGCCTCAACTCCAGTCTGGCTGCTTTCCACGTTCCAGTTTAATGCGGAAGGACGAATGAAAAACGGTTCCTCCAGATTTAAATCTTGACGCGGGTGCGCGTTTGCCGTGCCGGGTTCTGGGGGTCGTCGTGCGCGCAACCAGTTGAGCCCGCGGCAGCGGAATTCATCCCGGGCTAGGGACGAGACGAGGGGAGAGATGTCTCACTTCAATCCTCCTCCTTCTCTTTTTTTGGACGGGAGAGGTGAAAACGGGAGTTAAAATATGGGATCGTGTTTGGCTGAGCTTCCCGTGAGAGAGCGACTCGGATCCCGGTTCCCACCGCACCGCTCCTGTCCTCGAGGAGAAACGCTCCGCTTCTGTTGCCGCGTCGCGAGGTCTGCGCTGTGCTCCGCCAACGGTCAGTCAGGCGTCCAGGAATGTGTCCGTGTTCTTATCTTTATTGAAATGTGTTTAAATATTTAATTTCATGCCTTTTCTCAGGAACAGCTTATTTTATTAGGAACATTTCAGATAGATTAGGTCACGATGTTTCGTTTCCTCACGTTGTTCCTGCAGTAGCCTAGCCACTGACTTCACATCTCATTATGAAGCTGCGGGCTGCTTGGCCTGCCTGTCCCAACACTCATGTCCCCTGAATCAAACTGCTCTTGATAGGCTATTGGACTGGAACCAAATGTGACACTGGTGGGCTGGATAGAAAACAGCTAATTACCTCACAAACACTGGTGGGCTGGATAGAAAACAGCTAATTACCTCACAAACACTGGTGGGCTGGATAGAAAACAGCTAATTACCTCACAAACACTGGTGGGCTGGATAGAAAACAGCTAATTACCTCACAAACAGCAGCCCATAGGCTACTGTACAGATACAGTATTTACTATGAGGCTGTTGATGTACGAGTTTAGTTGGACATTGTCCATCTCAGAACTGATCATGAAAACCCACTTCGCCAGAAAGACTACACACTAGGACACTACACACTAGGACACTACACACTAGGGAGGGAGAGAGTGACAACTGTAAAATGCCTCTCTCTGTC
>NW_028176221.1:137500-155000 GCF_949987555.1 Borostomias antarcticus
CACAAGAACTACTGGTACCGGGACCAGCTAGACCAGATAGAACCAGCTAGAACCAGGTTCTCCACACAACTGGACCCACCCAGAACCAACCAACTTGCAACTACAGAACCAGGACCAAGACCCCGACCCAACCCTGACCCCAAACATCACATCTGCGCCTCCCACCCCCCTCTCTCTCTCTCTCTCTCTCTCCCTCTCTCTCTCTCTCTCTCTCTCTCTCTCTCGAGACCTGTACGGTCCTGTATTGGTGCTGTGTCCTTCCTCACCACCCTTACCCAAGACTGATCTCTGATGTTCAGTATTAACTCAGTGTTTAGAAACAAGAATAGATGTAACGCGCGCACACACACACACACACACACACACACACACACACACAGTCAATCTGGAAAGTCTTCACACCCCTTTCATCTTCTCCAGATTTTATTACAACTTATTCTACAATGGATTGAGTTAATTTTTTGCCTCAAACATCACACAATAGCCGATAATGACGATAAAGTCAAAGCAGGTTTTTAGAAAATATACTGTTTTATTTTAGTGACAAAAATAGGTTATTCAGTGGGTTATATATCTGTACACACCCATAGGCTTATACTTGGTTGATGCACCTTTAGCAGCAATTACAGCTTCAAGGCGTCTTGGGAAAGAAGCTCCCAGCTTGGCACACTTGTTTCTGGAGATTTTTGCCCATTCCTCTTAGCATATTCTTTCAAGCTCCATCAGGTTGGACGAGGAGCATTGCTACACAGCCATTTCAGCTCTTTTTGCAGATGTTCAATTTGATTCAGGTCTGGGCTTTGGCTGGGCCACTCAAGGACATTCACAGACTTTTTCCGAAGCCACTACTTTGTTCTCTTGGCTGCGTGCTTCGGGTCGTTGTCATGTTGGAAGGTGAACCTTTGCCCCAGTCTGAGGTCCAGAGCGCTCGGGAGCAGGTTTTCTTCAAGGATCTCGGTGTACTTGGCCTCATTCATCTTTCTCTCTATCAGGACTAGTCGCCCCGTTCCCGCTGCCACATCATGATGCTGCCACTGCCATGTTTCGCTTTCTTCTTCGTTGTTTAGGTGAGTTGGTACATCCTCTTCCCCCAGGCTTGGGGCCGAGGGGCTATCCTTTCACCCCCCCGAGCCTGGGTGAGGGGGTCACCCGGGCTATATATCCAGCACACCTCCAGAAGCCACGTCACCACTCCAGGTGTGGTCCGCCCATCCTGCCTGACTGATGTTAAGGTCTCTGCATTGCTGCAGGAGATCCCGTGCTGCACAAGAAGGTGTCTTGACTTGAGACGCCGGGGAGGCTCTGCTGTTACAGTGAGCCTGTCATGGAGCAGGTGGTTAGGCTCCACGGCCCGGCAGGCGAGACGTGCTGTGGTTCCTGTGTGGCGGAGGCCAGCGGGCTGGATGCCTGCGAGGATGGGAAGGTTGTCCACAGGAGTGGGACGCAGGCATCCTGTCACGATGCGCAAGGCTTGGTTGATAGGCTGATCAATGAGGTGGGTGTGAGCGCTGCGACTCCACACCGGTCGATGTCGATGGAATTAATGGCCTCCTCCCAGCGCTCTCGTCTCCTTCATCTGAGTCTTGACAGCAGCTCCTGAGGGGGTCCGGAGGAAGTCACATAGAGACTCTCGTACTCCACATCCCAGCATGGTGTGTAGCTGTTGTAACATCTGCGTGGGATGGATTTTTTGGCTGCTTGAATGATGCTCCATGCTTCCCTGTAGGGAGAGTATTATGTTTGAATGATGCTCCATGCTTCACTGTAGGGATGGTATTAGCCCGGTGATTAGCGGTGCCTTGTTTCGTCCAGATGTGACGCTTGGTATTCAGGCCAAAAAGTTCAATTTTGGTTGCATCAGACCAGTGTCATGTGCCTTTTACCAAGAAGTGGCTTCCATCTGACCACTCTACCATAAAGGCCTGATTGGTGGAGTGCTGCCTGGATGGTTGATCTTCTGAAAGGTTCTTCCATCTCTACAAGGATACGCTGGAGTTCTGTCAGTGACCTTTGGGTTCCTGCTCACCTTCTTGGCCAAGGCCCCCGATTGCTCAGTTTGGCCGGGCAGCCAGGTCTAGGAAGAGTCTTGGGCCTGGTTCATAGTCAACGCAAGCTACGCTGACGCAGCTGTGAACGCGGCTCTACGCAAGTGGTTACAAATATCTGCACGACACACGTTGCTACGCAAGGTCGCGTCAACGTCACCTTGCGTAGCCTTGCGTAGCTCGTGCTAGTGTAGCTTGCCTTGACTATGAATGGGGCCTTGGTGGTTTCAAACTTTTCCATTTACGAATGATGGTGGCCAGTGAGCCCTTTGGGACCTGTAAAGCTGCAGAAATGTTTTTGTACCCTTCTCCAGATCTATGCCTTGACACAATCCTGTTTCTGGGGTCAGATAATTCCTTTGACCCCATGGCTTGGAGTTTGCACTGACATGCACTGTCAACTGTGCAACCTTATATAGGCAGGTGTTGGCAATCCCCAATCATGTCCAATCAAGTGAATTGACCACAGGTTAGTACCTGGCAACCCTGGAGAAAACATCAGAGTACCTGACAACCCTGGGAGAACATCAGAGTACCTGACAACCCTGGGAGAACATCAGAGTACCTGACAACCCTGGAGAGAACATCAGAGTACCTGACAACCCTGGAGAGAACATCAGAGTACCTGACAACCCTGGAGAGAACATCAGAGTACCTGACAACCCTGCGGAGAACATCAGAGTACCTGACAACCCTGCGGAGAACATCAGAGTACCTGAATTGACCACAGGTGGACTCTGATTAAGCTGTAGGAACATCTCAAGCGGTAGGAACATCTCAAGCGGTAGTAACATCTCAAGCGGTATCAGCGGAAACAAAATGCACCTCAGCTCACTTCTGGGTGTCAGATCAAAGGGTGTGCACACGTGTGTTCATGTGATGGTTTACATTTTCATTTTTAATAAATTAGCACAAATGTTGAAAACCTGTTCTCACTTTGTCATTATGGGCTATTTTGTGTAGAATTTGTAGAATAAGTCTGTAACATAATAAAACACGGAGAAGGTGAAAGGGGTGTGTAGACTTTCTGGCTTGACTGTACACACACACACACACACACACACACATCCATGCTGTACAGTTGTGTAAATAGTGAACGTGTGTGTGTTGTAATAGCTTGATTCTTAGAGCCATTTCTGGTGATGTGATGGTGTGTCTGTAGTGTGGTCTATGGAACTGATGCTGTTATCACTTTGTTAAGTATATATATATATATATATATATATATACACACGCGCACGCGCGCTCTCTCTCTCTGCCAGAGAATCACAAAGCCATGTTTTACTACCAACCTTCTCTGAATGAGACTCTATACAGTACATAGACACACACACTCTCTCCCTCTCACACACACACACTCACACACATGTACACACACACACACACACTCTCACACACATATATACACACTCACAAACTCTTTCTCTCTCACACACACGCAAACTAGTTTCATGATAACTAATATCAAGGGCGTAGGTTTGCGTATGGACGGTCGGGACATGTCCCTACCAACATTTAGGGAGGCCCAAAGTGTCCCTACCAACATTTAAGCAACCTTGTTCGCATTATCTTTGGAATGCAGTTATATTAGATCATTTAGATGGCCTTCCCATAGTTTGGAAGGATAGAATTGGCCGTACCATTTTGAGTGAGTTAGTTTGCATTATGTTCGGAGTTACATTAGACCGTTAACTCATGTTTGATTGGCTCATTTGGCTGAGATAGATTGTTGCATTTTCGTTGGATCTGAAGATCAGCAGCCTTACAGACAGACGCTGACAGCAAGCCATACAGTTGTGATTCTGACAGCCGTTTAAATACATCCACCACAATGTCGCCTCCCCCTCAAAAGAGGATGAGGGATATCAGGAGCTTTTTCTCCGCAACTGTAAGTAACGTTAGCATTAGCTAGCTACTGGTAAACTAAGTATCTAACGTTAGGCATTAGCCACATGAAAACCAGCTAGGTTGGTGCTAGCAAACTTTACCTAAACTAACATCACTTGTCTTTCCATTGTGGCAAATTATCAACTGGTGATATAAGCTGGCTAGCTAGCGAACTGTTGGCTTCTATCATCCTGTAACATTAGGATAGCAGCAGCCATTACATTATTATACATTAGCGGCCCACCAGAGATTTAATTTAATGGGATATCACGGCATCCTCACAACTAATGACCGTTATAGCGCTGCAGATAAGTTCATATATGGAAGGTATTGTGCATTTTATGACTAAAGCATGAAACTTTCAGAATATGATCTATACACACCAAGGATTAATTTCAGACGTAGAACCACTTCAGGAGGTTGGAAATCTAAGAGGCTACAAAATGTAAAGAAAAATAAATCTAGTGGGGCCTCCTAAACTCCGGGGCTCCCGGTACGCCAGTGGTTGTGCAACATATGATGCTGACGCCCGGAGAAAACATTTCTGTTGAAAAGGAGTTTTCACAAGTTGCAGTAGATGTCCTCAAAGATAAGGAAAGGGTAGAGCCAATGAGTAACCTCAACTCCCAACTGAAATCACACGTGTGGTAACCGCTACATTGACATAACTTCCTTTTTCAGTACGGCGGCCATCAAACTAAAAACACACCACTGCATTTATGCCTACAAAGTGAAAAAACGAGTTGATGATGACCCAAATGTGTTCGTCCTATGACAAGTTCCAGAAGTCCCTCTTGAAATGGTTCCACATCTGAAAAGACTTCATGATGTGTAGAAACATGGTGTATAGAAACACTGGAGAAAGTTTCATGCTTTAGTCATAAAATGCACAATACTTATCTGCCGCACTATAACTGCTCCACTAAGGTGGCGCCCATCTTGAAAAATGGTCGCCATCTTGAAATTTCAAGTGGCTTCTTGTCAAGTGACCCATGGAGACAGCTCATCACAATTTTCATGCTTGTATCACCACAGCACCACTATATATGCCCCCTGCAGTCAAAATAGACTGAAGCGCCCACCATTTTGATGGCCATTTTGGAAAATGGCTGCAACACCCGTAAAAGGTCATCATATTATCATCATATTAAAGAGGCATGTGAAAACCACAACAATCCCTCGCCCTATGGAAGCACAACTAGCGATTCATAAAAATAGATTGATGAAAACAACCGTTTCGCGGCAGAAAATACTTTTTTTAGAAGCTGCATTCTCGGTACCCCGTCCGCTGCCATCACATGGATATACTGGCTCGCGCTGGATTTTAAATTTCTTCTACAGGCCTCCGAATTACACCAAAGAGCCTTCTCCTTTCCTCTCCCTCTCCTCGTCCCCAGCAAAAATTGTGTATGCAGGCTACACTGTTATATGGTCCCTACCAATGTTGAAACCAAACCTACGCCCTTGACTAATATTGTCTTGCTATGATTTTTATGTGACTTGAATCATGGAGAGTTCTCCCGCCCGATCCTGTGTGTGTTTGACGTGCACACGCCTTTGTGCACGTGTCCATGATGACTGTGACAGCGAGCTGCCAGGGAATCTCTTATTGGACCCCAAGGTTCCAGAATCCAGAATCCTTCAGCGGCATTCCGGAATGTGGGAATGCCGGTGTGTTTGTGAGAGGAGAGCAGCCTGGAAGCGCTCTGACTGTGCCAAAACAACTGGGAATCATGAGGGAATGAACTGGGAACCTGCCAGCCTCACTCTAACCCCCCTACAGCCTTCTGGCCCCTCTCACCAGGGAAACCAGGAGGGACATGGACATTTAAATCACACCTCTCTCTGTGTGTGTGTCTCTCTCTCTCTCTCTCTCTGGAGAAGTGTAGTCAGCTCTAAAGTACAACCTGTTGATGAAGTGCAGAATGCAGTTTCTCTCCTACCTCTACCCCCTCTCTCTCTCTCTTCCTCTCTCCATCTCTGATGTGTGGTAGAAAGGAGGAGGAGTCATAGTTAAGAGGTCAAGAACCCTCAACCAGGGAGCATCCTCCTCTGCCGAAGCACAAATCGTCTCCTACGTCAGGTGATTGGAAAGGGATCACACATAAACACACACTCACACACACATAAACACACACATACACACTAATACGCACACACATAAACACACACATTAACTGACGCAAGCACACACACATAACATCATACAACTTCACCTTGACATATACTCATCCATTGTCCTGTCCACTCACACACAGAACTACAGATCCCATACTCCCTCTCCCCTTATATATCACTTTGACTGGCACTGGGCATTGTGGGTAATGTAGTGTAATGTAGTCAATGACTGGTGAACTGAGCTGTTTACTGTACCACGTGTTTATACTTTGCTCCTGACCAATGACCATGTCCGAGCCAGTCCATCCTCACGTCGCCATAGCGATGCTACCTACCTACGTTACACAGCGTTAAAAAAAATCTGTTGAGGGAAAAAAATATAAACAGACAAACGCATCAAAGCCATGTCCTTCACTCTGCTGCATCCTCTGTCTTCACATTCACTCACTAACTTCTCTTGTCTTATGTACAAAAACAATAAATGCTACAAAAAAAAATCCCTTGTAAATACACTAGCTGGTAGAATGACCCTCCCTGACGACGATGATGAGGATGAGGATGAGCACGCTGACGAGAGCAGAGCTGGACGGTCTGGTGGATTTCTAGACACTGCAGCTGTGTTTCTATGGTGGGTCTACTCTGCTCTGTTGTGTGTCTGCCCAGACGATGACGCTGGATGTCCTCACCTGCCGTCCCATAATGATGACATCACTGAGTTGTAAACAAGGTATTAAAGCTACTCTTAACTGGACTACGGTTATGCTTTGTTCTACACACACATTCTGCGTGTCTCTCTCTCTCGTTAATTCTTTAAGTGTACAGTAGGTGGCACCAGTGTTCAACAGGAGTCAAGTCAGGGTGAAGTTAAATAAAATGTTTGTTTATCACGCAGTGTAACACCTCACATGGTGTAGGGAGGCGGCAGCCACTGATGAAGCTCCACCCATCCTGACATCCTTCCCCCGAGGGCAGCCGGGAGCAGACAGTGGGCAGCATGCAGGGGACGCGCCCGGGGACAAACCAAGCGCTCCTGTCCGTCTTCGCCATGGACAGACTGCGTGAGCGCTCAGTTCTTCATGTGTTTCATATTGGGTTCTCTATGGGGGAACCCTTGAGAACACGGAGAGAACATGCAAACTCTGCTCAGAAAGGCCCAGAGACCTGAGGCCACAGTACTAGGCGCTACCGCACGTGAGCGATTCTGGGGGTCAGTGTCTTGCTCAAAACACACACACACAAACAAACACACACACACACACACACACAAACACACACACACGCCCCCCCCACGGGGTCTGTGCGCACCGCGCAGCCGTGAGCAGGAGGCATGATAGGTGGCGGAAGCGGTCTGGTCATGTCTATCCATGCTATCTATTCATTTAGTCATGTAGACTATCCCTATCTATTCATTTAGTCATGTAGACTATCCCTGCTATCTATTCATTTAGTCATGTAGACTATCCCTATCTATTCATTTAGTCATGTAGACTATCCCTGCTATCTATTCATTTAGTCATGTAGACTATCCCTGCTATCTATTCATTTAGTCATGTAGACTATCCCTATCTATTCATTTAGTCATCCACACCCCCTCACTAGACCACACCCCCTCACTAGACCACACCCCCCTCACTAGACCACACCCCCTCACTAGACCACACCCCCTCACTAGACCAGACCCCCCTCACTAGACCAAGCCCCCCTCACTAGACCACACCCCCTCACTAGACCACACCCCCTCACTAGACCACACCCCCCTCACTAGACCAAGCCCCCCTCACTAGACCACACCCCCTCACTAGACCACACCCCCTCACTAGACCACACCCCCCTCACTAGACCACACCCCTCACTAGACCACACCCCCCTCACTAGACCACACCCCCTCACTAGACCACCCCCCCTCACTAGACCACACCCCCTCACTAGACCAAGCCCCCCTCACTAGACCACACCCCCCTCACTAGACCACACCCCCTCACTAGACCACACCCCCTCACTAGACCAGACCCCCCTCACTAGACCACACACCCCTCACTAGACCACACCCCCTCACTAGACCAAGCCCCCCTCACTAGACCAAGCCCCCCTCACTAGACCACACCCCCTCACTAGACCACACCCCCCTCACTAGACCACACACCCCTCACTAGACCACACCCCCTCACTAGACCAAGCCCCCCTCACTAGACCACACCCCCTCACTAGACCACACCCCCCTCACTAGACCACACACCCCTCACTAGACCACACCCCCTCACTAGACCACACCCCCTCACTAGACCACACCCCCTCACTAGACCAGACCCCCCTCACTAGACCACACCCCCTCACTAGACCACACCCCCTCACTAGACCACACCCCCCTCACTAGACCACACCCCCTCACTAGACCACACCCCCTCACTAGACCAGACCCCCCTCACTAGACCACACCCCCCTCACTAGACCACACCCCCTCACTAGACCACACCCCTCACTAGACCACACCCCTCACTAGACCACACCCCCTCACTAGACCACACCCCCTCACTAGACCACACCCCCCTCACTAGACCACACCCCCTCACTAGACCACACCCCCCTCACTAGACCACACCCCCTCAGTCTTCTGTCCACTAGACCAAGCCCCCCTCACTAGACCACACCCCCCTCACTAGACCACACCCCCTCAGTCCACTAGACCACACCCCCTCAGTCCACTAGACCACACCCCCTCACTAGACCACACCCCCTCACTAGACCACACCCCCTCACTAGACCACACCCCCCTCACTAGACCACACCCCCTCACTAGACCAGACCCCCCTCACTAGACCACACACCCCTCACTAGACCACACCCCCTCACTAGACCACACCCCCTCACTAGACCAAGCCCCCCTCACTAGACCAAGCCCCCCTCACTAGACCACACCCCCTCACTAGACCACACCCCCTCACTAGACCACACCCCCTCACTAGACCACACCCCCTCACTAGACCACACCCCCTCACTAGACCAGACCCCCCTCACTAGACCACACCCCCTCACTAGACCACACCCCCTCACTAGACCACACCCCCCTCACTAGACCACACCCCCTCACTAGACCACACCCCCTCACTAGACCAGACCCCCCTCACTAGACCACACCCCCCTCACTAGACCACACCCCCTCACTAGACCACACCCCTCACTAGACCACACCCCTCACTAGACCACACCCCCTCACTAGACCACACCCCCTCACTAGACCACACCCCCTCACTAGACCACACCCCCTCACTAGACCACACCCCCCTCACTAGACCACACCCCCTCAGTCTTCTGTCCACTAGACCAAGCCCCCCTCACTAGACCACACCCCCCTCACTAGACCACACCCCCTCAGTCCACTAGACCACACCCCCTCA
Source organism: Borostomias antarcticus (assembly GCF_949987555.1). Taxonomy (NCBI): domain Eukaryota; kingdom Metazoa; phylum Chordata; class Actinopteri; order Stomiiformes; family Stomiidae; genus Borostomias; species Borostomias antarcticus. The sequence continues at coordinate 146,946 of NW_028176221.1, forward strand.
GTCCACTAGACCACACCCCCTCACTAGACCACACCCCCTCACTAGACCACACCCCCTCACTAGACCACACCCCCCTCACTAGACCACACCCCCTCACTAGACCACACCCCCCTCACTAGACCACACCCCCTCACTAGACCACACCCCCCTCACTAGACCACACCCCCCTCACTAGACCACACCCCCTCAGTCTTCTGTCCACTAGACCAAGCCCCCCTCACTAGACCACACCCCCCTCACTAGACCACACCCCCTCAGTCCTCTGTCCACTAGACCAAGCCCCCCTCACTAGACCACACCCCCTCACTAGACCACACCCCCTCACTAGACCAGACCCCCTCACTAGACCACACCCCCCTCACTAGACCACACCCCCTCACTAGACCACACCCCCTCACTAGACCACACCCCCCTCACTAGACCACACCCCCCACACCCCCCTCACTAGACCACACCCCCTCACTAGACCACACCCCCTCACTAGACCAGACCCCCCTCACTAGACCACACCCCCTCACTAGACCACACCCCCTCACTAGACCACACCCCCTCACTAGACCACACCCCCCTCACTAGACCACACCCCCTCACTAGACCACACCCCCCTCACTAGACCACACCCCCCTCACTAGACCACACCCCCTCACTAGACCAGACCCCCTCACTAGACCACACCCCCCTCACTAGACCACACCCCCTCAGTCCTCTGTCCACTAGACCAAGCCCCCCTCACTAGACCACACCCCCCTCACTAGACCACACCCCCTCAGTTCTGAGTCCACTAGACCAACCAGCGCCTAAACCCTGGCCCACCAACAGAATCTTCACACCAGTCCGCTAGAACCACAACCAAACAGATCCAACCAGAGCCAGACAACCCCACCCATCAGAACTACTGGTACCGGGACCAGCTAGACCAGATAGAACCAGCTAGAACCAGGTTCTCCACACAACTGGACCCACCCAGAACCAACCAACTTGCAACTACAGAACCAGGACCAAGACCCCGACCCAACCCTGACCACAAACATCACCCCCATCTGCGCCTCCCACCCCCCTCTCTCTCTCTCTCTCTCTCTCTCTCTCTCTCTCTCGAGACCTGTACGGTCCTGTATTGGTGCTGTGTCCTTCCTCACCACCCTTACCCAAGACTGATCTCTGATGTTCAGTATTAACTCAGTGTTTAGAAACAAGAATAGATGTAACGCGCGCACACACACACACACACACACACACACACACACAGTCAATCTGGAAAGTCTTCACACCCCTTTCATCTTCTCCAGATTTTATTACGACTTATTCTACAATGGATTGAGTTAATTTTTTGCCTCAAACATCACACAATAGCCGATAATGACGATAAAGTCAAAGCAGGTTTTTAGAAAATATACTGTTTTATTTTAGTGACAAAAATAGGTTATTCAGTGGGTTATATATCTGTACACACCCATAGCCTAATACTTGGTTGATGCACCTTTAGCAGCAATTACAGCTTCAAGGTGTCTTGGGAAAGAAGCTCCCAGCTTGGCACACTTGTTTCTGGAGATTTTTGCCCATTCCTCTTAGCATATTCTTTCAAGCTCCATCAGGTTGGACGAGGAGCATTACTACTCAGCCATTTCAGCTCTTTTTGCAGATGTTCAATTTGATTCAGGTCTGGGCTTTGGCTGGGCCACTCAAGGACATTCACAGACTTTTTCCGAAGCCACTACTTTGTTCTCTTGGCTGCGTGCTTCGGGTCGTTGTCATGTTGGAAGGTGAACCTTCGCCCCAGTCTGAGGTCCAGAGCGCTCGGGAGCAGGTTTTCTTCAAGGATCTCGGTGTACTTGGCCTCATTCATCTTTCTCTCTATCAGGACTAGTCGCCCCGTTCCCGCTGCTGAAAAACCTCCCCACATCATGATGCTGCCACTGCCTTGTTTCGCTTTCTTCTTCGTTGTTTGGGTGAGTTGGTACATCCTCTTCCCCCAGGCTTGGGGCAGAGGGGCTATCCTTTCACCCCCCCGAGCCTGGGTGAGGGGGTCACCCGGTCTATATATCCAGCACACCTCCAGAAGCCACGTCACCACGCCAGGTGTGGTCCGCCCATCCTGCCTGACTGATGTTAAGGTCTCTGCATTGCTGCAGGAGATCCCGTGCTGCACAAGAAGGTGTCTTGACTTGAGACGCCGGGGAGGCTCTGCTGTTACAGTGAGCCTGTCATGGAGCAGGTGGTTAGGCTCCACGGCCCGGCAGGCGAGACGTGCTGTGGTTCCTGTGTGGCGGAGGCCAGCGGGCTGGATGCCTGCGAGGATGGGAAGGTTGTCCACAGGAGTGGGACGCAGGCATCCTGTCACGATGCGCAAGGCTTGGTTGATAGGCTGATCGATGAGGTGGGTGTGAGCGCTGCGACTCCACACCGGTCGATATCGATGGAATTAATGGCCTCCTCCCAGCGCTCTCGTCTCCTTCATCTGAGTCTTGACAGCAGCTCCTGAGGGGGTCCGGAGGAAGTCACATAGAGACTCTCGTACTCCACATCCCAGCATGGTGTGTAGCTGTTGTAACATCTGCGTGGGATGGATTTTTTGGCCGCTTGAATGATGCTCCATGCTTCCCTGTAGGGAGAGTATTATGTTTGAATGATGCTCCATGCTTCACTGTAGGGATGGTATTAGCCCGGTGATTAGCGGTGCCTTGTTTCGTCCAGATGTGACGCTTGGTATTCAGGCCAAAAAGTTCAATTTTGGTTGCATCAGACCAGTGTCATGTGCCTTTTACCAAGAAGTGGCTTCCATCTGACCACTCTACCATAAAGGCCTGATTGGTGGAGTGCTGCCTGGATGGTTGATCTTCTGAAAGGTTCTTCCATCTCTACAAGGATACGCTGGAGTTCTGTCAGTGACCTTTGGGTTCCTGCTCACCTTCTTGGCCAAGGCCCCCGATTGCTCAGTTTGGCCGGGCAGCCAGGTCTAGGAAGAGTCTTGGGCCTGGTTCATAGTCAACGCAAGCTACGCTGACGCGGCTGTGAACGCGGCTCTACGCAAGTGGTTACAAATATCTGCACGACACACGTTGCTACGCAAGGACGCGTCAACGTCACCTTGCGTAGCCTTGCGTAGCTCGTGCTAGCGTAGCTTGCCATGTGTGGCCATGACTATGAATGGGGCCTTGGTGGTTTCAAACTTTTCCATTTACGAATGATGGTGGCCAGTGAGCCCTTTGGGACCTGTAAAGCTGCAGAAATGTTTTTGTACCCTTCTCCAGATCTATGCCTTGACACAATCCTGTTTCTGGGGTCAGATAATTCCTTTGACCCCATGGCTTGGAGTTTGCACTGACATGCACTGTCAACTGTGCAACCTTATATAGGCAGGTGTTGGCAATCCCCAATCATGTCCAATCAAGTCAATTGACCACAGGTTAGTACCTGGCAACCCTGGAGAGAACATCAGAGTACCTGACAACCCTGGGAGAACATCAGAGTACCTGACAACCCTGGGAGAACATCAGAGTACCTGACAACCCTGGAGAGAACATCAGAGTACCTGACAACCCTGGAGAGAACATCAGAGTACCTGACAACCCTGGAGAGAACATCAGAGTACCTGACAACCCTGGAGAGAACATCAGAGTACCTGACAACCCTGCGGAGAACATCAGAGTACCTGAATTGACCACAGGTGGACTCTGATTAAGCTGTAGGAACATCTCAAGCGGTAGGAACATCTCAAGCGGTAGTAACATCTCAAGCGGTATCAGCGGAAACAAAATGCACCTCAGCTCACTTCTGGGTGTCAGATCAAAGGGTGTGCACACTTGTGTTCATGTGATGGTTTACATTTTCATTTTTAATAAATTAGCACAAATGTTGAAAACCTGTTCTCACTTTGTCATTATGGGCTATTTTGTGTAGAATTTGTAGAATAAGTCTGTAACATAATAAAACACGGAGAAGGTGAAAGGGGTGTGTAGACTTTCTGGCTTGACTGTACACACACACACACACACACACACACACATCCATGCTGTACAGTTGTGTAAATAGTGAACGTGTGTGTGTTGTAATAGCTTGATTCTTAGAGCCATTTCTGGTGATGTGATGGTGTGTCTGTAGTGTGGTCTATGGAACTGATGCTGTTATCACTTTGTTAAGTATATATATATATATATATATATATATATACACACACACACACACACGCGCACGCGCGCTCTCTCTCTCTGCCAGAGAATCACAAAGCCATGTTTTACTACCAACCTTCTCTGAATGAGACTCTATACAGTACATAGACACACACACTCTCTCCCTCTCACACACACACACTCACACACATGTACACACACACACACACTCTCACACACATATATACACACTCACAAACTCTTTCTCTCTCACACACACGCAAACTAGTTTCATGATAACTAATATCAAGGGCGTAGGTTTGCGTATGGACGGTCGGGACATGTCCCTACCAACATTTAGGGAGGCCCAAAGTGTCCCTACCAACATTTAAGCAACCTTGTTCGCATTATCTTTGGAATGCAATATTATATTATTATATGTTATATTAGATCATTTAGATGGCCTTCCCATAGTTTGGAAGGATAGAATTGGCCGTACCATTTTGAGTGAGTTAGTTTGCATTATGTTCGGAGTTACATTAGACCGTTAACTCATGTTTGATTGGCTCATTTGGCTGAGATAGATTGTTGCATTTTCGTTGGATCTGAAGATCAGCAGCCTTACAGACAGACGCTGACAGCAAGCCATACAGTTGTGATTCTGACAGCCGTTTAAATACATCCACCACAATGTCGCCTCCCCCTCAAAAGAGGATGAGGGATATCAGGAGCTTTTTCTCCGCAACTGTAAGTAACGTTAGCATTAGCTAGCTACTGGTAAACTAAGTATCTAACGTTAGGCATTAGCCACATGAAAACCAGCTAGGTTGGTGCTAGCAAACTTTACCTAAACTAACATCACTTGTCTTTCCATTGTGGCAAATTATCAACTGGTGATATAAGCTGGCTAGCTAGCGAACTGTTGGCTTCTATCATCCTGTAACATTAGGATAGCAGCAGCCATTAGCCTACATTATTATACATTAGCGGCCCACCAGAGATTTAATTTAATGGGATATCACGGCATCCTCACAACTAATGACCGTTATAGCGCTGCAGATAAGTTCATATATGGAAGGTATTGTGCATTTTATGACTAAAGCATGAAACTTTCAGAATATGATCTATACATACCAAGGATTAATTTCAGACGTAGAACCACTTCAGGAGGTTGGAAATCTAAGAGGCTACAAAATGTAAAGAAAAAAAAATCTAGTGGGGCCTCCTAAACTCCGGGGCTCCCGGTACGCCAGTGGTTGTGCAACATATGATACTGACGCCCGGAGAAAACATTTCTGTTGAAAAGGAGTTTTCACAAGTTGCAGTAGATGTCCTCAAAGATAAGGAAAGGGTAGAGCCAATGAGTAACCTCAACTCCCAACTGAAATCACACGTGTGGTAACCGCTACATTGACATAACTTCCTTTTTCAGTACGGCGGCCATCAAACTAAAAACACACCACTGCATTTATGCCTACAAAGTGAAAAAACGAGTTGATGATGACCCAAATGTGTTCGTCCTCTGACAAGTTCCAGAAGTCCCTCTTGAAATGGTTCCACATCTGAAAAGACTTCATGATGTGTAGAAACATGGTGTATAGAAACACTGGAGAAAGTTTCATGCTTTAGTCATAAAATGCACAATACTTATCTGCCGCACTATAACTGCTCCACTAAGGTGGCGCCCATCTTGAAAAATGGTCGCCATCTTGAAATTTCAAGTGGCTTCTTGTCAAGTGACCCATGGAGACAGCTCATCACAATTTTCATGCTTGTATCACCACAGCACCACTATATATGCCCCCTGCAGTCAAAATAGACTGAAGCGCCCACCATTTTGATGGCCATTTTGGAAAATGGCTGCAACACCCGTAAAAGGTCATCATATTATCATCATATTAAAGAGGCATGTGAAAACCACAACAATCCCTCGCCCTATGGAAGCACAACTAGCGATTCATAAAAATAGATTGATGAAAACAACCGTTTCGCGGCAGAAAATAATTTTTTTAGAAGCTGCATTCTCGGTACCCCGTCCGCTGCCATCACATGGATATACTGGCTCGCGCTGGATTTTAAATTTCTTCTACAGGCCTCCGAATTACACCAAAGAGCCTTCTCCTTTCCTCTCCCTCTCCTCGTCCCCAGCAAAAATTGTGTATGCAGGCTACACTGTTATATGGTCCCTACCAATGTTGAAACCAAACCTACGCCCTTGACTAATATTGTCTTGCTATGATTTTTATGTGACTTGAATCATGGAGAGTTCTCCCGCCCGATCCTGTGTGTGTTTGACGTGCACACGCCTTTGTGCACGTGTCCATGATGACTGTGACAGCGAGCTGCCAGGGAATCTCTTATTGGACCCCAAGGTTCCAGAATCCAGAATCCTTCAGCGGCATTCCGGAATGTGGGAATGCCGGTGTGTTTGTGAGAGGAGAGCAGCCTGGAAGCGCTCTGACTGTGCCAAAACAACTGGGAATCATGAGGGAATGAACTGGGAACCCTGCCAGCCTCACTCTAACCCCCCTACAGCCTTCTGGCCCCTCTCACCAGGGAAACCAGGAGGGACATGGACATTTAAATCACACCTCTCTCTGTGTGTGTGTCTCTCTCTCTCTCTCTCTCTGGAGAAGTGTAGTCAGCTCTAAAGTACAACCTGTTGATGAAGTGCAGAATGCAGTCTCTCTCCTTCTCTCCTACCTCTACCCCCTCTCTCTCTCTCTCTCTTCCTCTCTCCATCTCTGATGTGTGGTAGAAAGGAGGAGGAGTCATAGTTGAAAGGTCAAGAACCCTCAACCAGGGAGCATCCTCCTCTGCCGAAGCACAAATCGTCTCCTACGTCAGGTGATGGGAAAGGGATCACACATAAACACACACTCACACACACATAAACACACACATACACACTAATACGCACACACATAAACACACACATTAACTGACGCAAGCACACACACATAACATCATACAACTTCACCTTGACATATACTCATCCATTGTCCTGTCCACTCACACACAGAACTACAGATCCCATACTCCCTCTCCCCTTCTATATCACTTTGACTGGCACTGGGCATTGTGGGTAATGTAGTGTAATGTAGTCAATGACTGGTGAACTGAGCTGTTTACTGTACCACGTGTTTATACTTTGCTCCTGACCAATGACCATGTCCGAGCCAGTCCATCCTCACGTCGCCATAGCGATGCTACCTACCTACGTTACACAGCGTTAAAAAAATCTGTTGAGGGAAAAAAATATAAACAGACAAACGCATCAAAGCCATGTCTTTACTCTGCTGCATCCTCTGTCTTCACATTCACTCACTAACTTCTCTTGTCTTATGTACAAAAACAATAAATGCTACAAAAAAAAATCCCTTGTAAATACACTAGCTGGTAGAATGACCCTCCCTGACGACGATGATGAGGATGAGGATGAGCACGCTGACGAGAGCAGAGCTGGACGGTCTGGTGGATTTCTAGACGCTGCAGCTGTGTTTTCTATGGTGGGTCTACTCTGCTCTGTTGTGTGTCTGCCCAGACGATGACGCTGGATGTCCTCACCTGCCGTCCCATAATGATGACATCACTAAGTTGTAAACAAGGTATTAAAGCTACTCTTAACTGGACTACGGTTATGCTTTGTTCTACACACACATTCTGCGTGTCTCTCTCTCTCGTTAATTCTTTAAGTGTACAGTAGGTGGCACCAGTGTTCAACAGGAGTCAAGTCAGGGTGAAGTTAAATAAAATGTTTGTTTATCACGCAGTGTAACACCTCACATGGTGTAGGGAGGCGGCAGCCACTGATGAAGCTCCACCCATCCTGACATCCTTCCCCCGAGGGCAGCCGGGAGCAGACAGTGAGCAGCATGCAGGGGACGCGCCCGGGGACAAACCAAGCGCTCCTGTCCGTCTTCGCCATGGACAGACTGCGTGAGCGCTC
>NW_028176221.1:157500-172500 GCF_949987555.1 Borostomias antarcticus
GAGAGAGAGAGAGAGGGGGGGGGGGAGAGAGTAACGGAGAGAGAGAGAGAGAGGGGGGGGGGAGAGTAACGGAGAGAGAGAGAGAGAGAGAGAGGGGGGGGAGAGAGTAACGGAGAGAGAGAGAGAGAGAAAGAGAGAGAGAGAGAGGGGGAGGGGTGGGGGGGTGGGTGAAGGGAGAGAGAGAGAGAGAGGGTGAGGGGGGAGAGTAACGGAGAGAGAGAGAGAGGGGGATGGGTGGGGGGGTGGGTGAGGGGAGAGAGAGAGAGAGGGGGGGGAGAGAGTAACGGAGAGAGAGAGAGAGGGGGAGGGGTGGGTGGGTGGGTGAGGGGAGAGAGAGAGAGAGAGGGGGGGGGGAGAGAGTAACGGAGAGAGAGAGAGAGAGAGAGAGAGAGAGGGGGATGGGTGGGGGGGTGGGTGAGGGGAGAGAGAGAGAGAGGGGGGGGAGAGAGTAACGGAGAGAGAGGGGGAGGGGTAGGGGGGTGGGTGAGGGGAGAGAGAGAGAGAGAGGGGGGGAGAGAGTAACGGAGAGAGAGAGAGAGAGAGAGAGAGAGGGGGAGGGGTGGGGGGGTGGGTGAGGGGAGAGAGAGAGAGAGAGAGGGGGGGGAGAGTAACGGAGAGAGAGAGAGAGAGAGAGAGGGGGGGGGAGAGAGTAACGGAGAGAGAGAGAGAGAGGGGGGGGGGAGAGAGTAACCAAATTATCAACTGGTGATATAAGCTGGCTAGCTAGCGAACTGTTGGCTTCTATCATCCTGTAACATTAGGATAGCAGCAGCCATTAGCCTACATTATTATACATTAGCTGCCCACCAGAGATTTAATTTAATGGGATATCACGGCATCCTCACAACTAATGACCGTTATAGCGCTGCAGATAAGTTCATATATGGAAGGTATTGTGCATTTTATGACTAAAGCATGAAACTTTCAGAATATGATCTATACACACCAAGGATTAATTTCAGACGTAGAACCACTTCAGGAGGTTGGAAATCTAAGAGGCTACAAAATGTAAAGAAAAAAAAATCTAGTGGGGCCTCCTAAACTCCGGGGCTCCCGGTACGCCAGTGGTTGTGCAACATATGATACTGACGCCCGGAGAAAACATTTCTGTTGAAAAGGAGTTTTCACAAGTTGCAGTAGATGTCCTCAAAGATAAGGAAAGGGTAGAGCCAATGAGTAACCTCAACTCCCAACTGAAATCACACTTGTGGTAACCGCTACATTGACATAACTTCCTTTTTCAGTACGGCGGCCATCAAACTAAAAACACACCACTGCATTTATGCCTACAAAGTGAAAAAACGAGTTGATGATGACCCAAATGTGTTCGTCCTCTGACAAGTTCCAGAAGTCCCTCTTGAAATGGTTCCACATCTGAAAAGACTTCATGATGTGTAGAAACATGGTGTATAGAAACACTGGAGAAAGTTTCATGCTTTAGTCATAAAATGCACAATACTTATCTGCCGCACTATAACTGCTCCACTAAGGTGGCGCCCATCTTGAAAAATGGTCGCCATCTTGAAATTTCAAGTGGCTTCTTGTCAAGTGACCCATGGAGACAGCTCATCACAATTTTCATGCTTGTATCACCACAGCACCACTATATATGCCCCCTGCAGTCAAAATAGACTGAAGCGCCCACCATTTTGATGGCCATTTTGGAAAATGGCTGCAACACCCGTAAAAGGTCATCATATTATCATCATATTAAAGAGGCATGTGAAAACCACAACAATCCCTCGCCCTATGGAAGCACAACTAGCGATTCATAAAAATAGATTGATGAAAACAACCGTTTCGCGGCAGAAAATAATTTTTTTAGAAGCTGCATTCTCGGTACCCCGTCCGCTGCCATCACATGGATATACTGGCTCGCGCTGGATTTTAAATTTCTTCTACAGGCCTCCGAATTACACCAAAGAGCCTTCTCCTTTCCTCTCCCTCTCCTCGTCCCCAGCAAAAATTGTGTATGCAGGCTACACTGTTATATGGTCCCTACCAATGTTGAAACCAAACCTACGCCCTTGACTAATATTGTCTTGCTATGATTTTTATGTGACTTGAATCATGGAGAGTTCTCCCGCCCGATCCTGTGTGTGTTTGACGTGCACACGCCTTTGTGCACGTGTCCATGATGACTGTGACAGCGAGCTGCCAGGGAATCTCTTATTGGACCCCAAGGTTCCAGAATCCAGAATCCTTCAGCGGCATTCCGGAGTGTGGGAATGCCGGTGTGTTTGTGAGAGGAGAGCAGCCTGGAAGCGCTCTGACTGTGCCAAAACAACTGGGAATCATGAGGGAATGAACTGGGAACCTGCCAGCCTCACTCTAACCCCCCTACAGCCTTCTGGCCCCTCCCACCAGGGAAACCAGGAGGGACATGGACATTTAAATCACACCTCTCTCTGTGTGTGTGTCTCTCTCTCTCTCTCTCTCTGGAGAAGTGTAGTCAGCTCTAAAGTACAACCTGTTGATGAAGTGCAGAATGCAGTCTCTCTCCTTCTCTCCTACCTCTACCCCCTCTCTCTCTCTCTCTTCCTCCATCTCTGATGTGTGGTAGAAAGGAGGAGGAGTCATAGTTAAGAGGTCAAGAACCCTCAACCAGGGAGCATCCTCCTCTGCCGAAGCACAAATCGTCTCCTACGTCAGGTGATGGGAAAGGGATCACACATAAACACACACTCACACACACATAAACACACACATACACACTAATACGCACACACATAAACACACACATTAACTGACGCAAGCACACACACATCATACAACTTCACCTTGACATATACTCATCCATTGTCCTGTCCACTCACACACAGAACTACAGATCCCATACTCCCTCTCCCCTTCTATATCACTTTGACTGGCACTGGGCATTGTGGGTAATGTAGTGTAATGTAGTCAATGACTGGTGAACTGAGCTGTTTACTGTACCACGTGTTTATACTTTGCTCCTGACCAATGACCATGTCCGAGCCAGTCCATCCTCACGTCGCCATAGCGATGCTACCTACCTACGTTACACAGCGTTAAAAAAAATCTGTTGAGGGAAAAAAATATAAACAGACAAACGCATCAAAGCCATGTCCTTCACTCTGCTGCATCATCTGTCTTCACATTCACTCACTAACTTCTCTTGTCTTCACATTCACTCACTAACTTCTCTTGTCTTATGTACAAAAACAATAAATGCTACAAAAAAAAATCCCTAGTAAATACACTAGCTGGTAGAATGACCCTCCCTGACGACGATGATGAGGATGAGGATGATGAGGATGAGCACGCTGACGAGAGCAGAGCTGGACGGTCTGGTGGATTTCTAGACGCTGCAGCTGTGTTTTCTATGGTGGGTCTACTCTGCTCTGTTGTGTGTCTGCCCAGACGATGACGCTGGATGTCCTCACCTGCCGTCCCATAATGATGACATCACTAAGTTGTAAACAAGGTATTAAAGCTACTCTTAACTGGACTACGGTTATGCTTTGTTCTACACACACATTCTGCGTGTCTCTCTCTCTCGTTAATTCTTTAAGTGTACAGTAGGTGGCACCAGTGTTCAACAGGAGTCAAGTCAGGGTGAAGTTAAATAAAATGTTTGTTTATCACGCAGTGTAACACCTCACATGGTGTAGGGAGGCGGCAGCCACTGATGAAGCTCCACCCATCCTGACATCCTTCCCCCGAGGGCAGCCGGGAGCACACAGTGGGCAGCATGCAGGGGACGCGCCCGGGGACAAACCAAGCGCTCCTGTCCGTCTTCGCCATGGAAGGACTGCGTTAGCGCTCAGTTCTTCATGTGTTTCATATTGGGTTCTCTATGGGGGAACCCTTGAGAACACGGGGAGAACATGCAAACTCTGCTCAGAAAGGCCCAGAGACCTGAGGCCACAGTACTAGGCGCTACCGCACGTGAGCGATTCTGGGGGTCAGTGTCTTGCTCAAAACACACACACACACACACACACACACACACACACAAACACACACACACGCCCCCCCCACGGGGTCTGTGCGCACCGCGCTGCCGTGAGGAGGAGGCATGATAGGTGGCGGAAGCGGTCTGGTCATGTCTATCCCTGCTATCTATTCATTTAGTCATGTAGACTATCCCTATCTATTCATTTAGTCATGTAGACTATCCCTGCTATCTATTCATTTAGTCATGTAGACTATCCCTGCTATCTATTCATTTAGTCATGTAGACTATCCCTGCTATCTATTCATTTAGTCATGTCTATCCATGCTATCTATTCATTTAGTCATGTAGACTATCCCTGCTATCTATTCATTTAGTCATGTAGACTATCCCTGCTATCTATTCATTTAGTCATGTAGACTATCCCTGCTATCTATTCATTTAGTCATGTAGACTATCCATGCTATCTATTCATTTAGTCATGTAGACTATCCCTGCTATCTATTCATTTAGTCATGTAGACTATCCCTGCTATCTATTCATTTAGTCATGTAGACTATCCCTGCTATCTATTCATTTAGTCATGTAGACTATCCCTGCTATCTATTCATTTAGTCATGTAGACTATCCCTGCTATCTATTCATTTAGTCATGTAGACTATCCCTATCTATTCATTTAGTCATGTAGACTATCCCTGCTATCTATTCATTTAGTCATGTAGACTATCCCTGTTATCTATTCATTTAGTCATGTAGACTATCCCTGCTATCTATTCATTTAGTCATGTCTATCCCTGCTATCTATTCATTTAGTCATGTAGACTATCCCTGTTATCTATTCATTTAGTCATGTAGACTATCCCTGCTATCTATTCATTTAGTCATGTCTATCCCTGCTATCTATTCATTTAGTCATGTCTATCCCTGCTATCTATTCATTTAGTCATGTAGACTATCCCTATCTATTCATTTAGTCATGTAGACTATCCCTATCTATTCATTTAGTCATGTAGACTATCCATGCTATCTATTCATTTAGTCATGTAGGCTATCCCTGCTATCTATTCATTTAGTCATGTAGACTATCCCTGCTATCTATTCATTTAGTCATGTAGACTATCCCTGCTATCTATTCATTTAGTCATGTAGACTATCCCTATCTATTCATTTAGTCATGTAGACTATCCCTGCTATCTATTCATTTAGTCATGTAGACTATCCATGCTATCTATTCATTTAGTCATGTAGGCTATCCCTGCTATCTATTCATTTAGTCATGTAGACTATCCCTGCTATCTATTCATTTAGTCATGTAGACTATCCCTGCTATCTATTCATTTAGTCATGTAGACTATCCCTATCTATTCATTTAGTCATGTAGACTATCCATGCTATCTATTCATTTAGTCATGTAGACTATCCCTGCTATCTATTCATTTAGTCATGTAGACTATCCCTATCTATTCCTTTAGTCATGTAGACTATCCCTGCTATCTATTCATTTAGTCATGTAGACTATCCCTGCTATCTATTCATTTAGTCATGTAGACTATCCCTATCTATTCATTTAGTCATGTAGACTATCCCTATCTATTCATTTAGTCATGTAGACTATCCCTGCTCTCTATTCATTTAGTCATGTAGACTATCCATGCTATCTATTCATTTAGTCATGTAGACTATCCCTGCTCTCTATTCATTTAGTCATGTAGACTATCCATGCTATCTATTCATTTAGTCATGTAGACTATCCCTGCTATCTATTCATTTAGTCATGTAGACTATCCCTATCTATTCATTTAGTCATGTAGACTATCCCTATCTATTCATTTAGTCATGTAGACTATCCCTGCTCTCTATTCATTTAGTCATGTAGACTATCCCTGCTAACTATTCATTTAGTCATGTAGACTATCCCTGCTATCTATTCATTTAGTCATGTCTATCCCTGCTATATATTCATTTAGTCATGTAGACTATCCATGCTATCTATTCATTTAGTCATGTAGACTATCCCTATCTATTCATTTAGTCATGTAGACTATCCCTGCTCTCTATTCATTTAGTCATGTAGACTATCCATGCTATCTATTCATTTAGTCATGTAGACTATCCATGCTATCTATTCATTTAGTCATGTAGACTATCCCTGCTATCTATTCATTTAGTCATGTAGACTATCCCTGCTATCTATTCATTTAGTCATGTAGACTATCCCTGCTATCTATTCATTTAGTCATGTAGACTATCCCTGCTAACTATTCATTTAGTCATGTAGACTATCCCTATCTATTCATTTAGTCATGTAGACTATCCCTATCTATTCATTTAGTCATGTAGACTATCCCTATCTATTCATTTAGTCATGTAGACTATCCCTATCTATTCATTTAGTCATGTAGACTATCCCTGCTATCTATTCATTTAGTCATGTAGACTATCCCTGCTATCTATTCATTTAGTCATGTAGACTATCCCTGCTATCTATTCATTTAGTCATGTAGACTATCCCTGCTAACTATTAATTTAGTCATGTAGACTATCCCTATCTATTAATTTAGTCACGTAGACTATCCCTGCTATCTATTCATTTAGTCATGTAGACTATCCCTATCTATTCATTTAGTCATGTAGACTATCCCTGCTAACTATTCATTTAGTCATGTAGACTATCCCTATCTATTAATTTAGTCACGTAGACTATCCCTGCTATCTATTCATTTAGTCATGTAGACTATCCCTGCTATCTATTCATTTAGTCATGTAGACTATCCCTATCTATTCATTTAGTCATGTAGACTATCCCTGCTATCTATTCATTTAGTCATGTAGACTATCCCTGCTATCTATTCATTTAGTCATGTAGACTATCCCTGCTAACTATTCATTTAGTCATGTAGACTATCCCTATCTATTCATTTAGTCATGTAGACTATCCCTGCTATCTATTCATTTAGTCATGTAGACTATCCCTGCTATCTATTCATTTAGTCATGTAGACTATCCCTATCTATTCATTTAGTCATGTAGACTACCCCTGTTATCTATTCATTTAGTCATGTAGACTACCCCTGTTATCTATTCATTTAGTCATGTAGACTATCCCTGCTCTCTATTCATTTAGTCATGTAGACTATCCCTATCTATTCATTTAGTCATGTAGACTATCCCTGCTAACTATTCATTTAGCCATGTAGACTATCCCTGCTATCTATTCATTTAGTCATGTAGACTATCCCTATCTATTAATTTAGTCATGTAGACTATCCCTATCTATTCATTTAGTCATGTAGACTATCCCTGCTAACTATTCATTTAGTCATGTAGACTATCCCTATCTATTAATTTAGTCACGTAGACTATCCCTGCTATCTATTCATTTAGTCATGTAGACTATCCCTATCTATTCATTTAGTCATGTAGACTATCCCTGCTATCTATTCATTTAGTCATGTAGACTATCCCTGCTATCTATTCATTTAGTCATGTAGACTATCCCTGCTAACTATTCATTTAGTCATGTAGTCTATCCATGCTATCTATTCATTTAGTCATGTAGACTATCCCTATCTATTAATTTAGTCATGTAGACTATCCCTATCTATTCATTTAGTCATGTAGACTATCCCTATCTATCCATTCAGTCATGTAGACTATCCCTGCTATCTATTCATTTAGTCATGTAGACTATCCCTGCTATCTATTCATTTAGTCATGTAGACTATCCCTATCTATTCATTTAGTCATGTAGACTATCCCTGCTATCTATTCATTTAGTCATGTAGACTATCCCTGCTATCTATTCATTTAGTCATGTAGACTATCCATGCTATCTATTCATTTAGTCATGTAGACTATCCCTATCTATTCATTTAGTCATGTAGACTATCCCTGCTAACTATTCATTTAGTCATGTAGACTATCCCTGCTAACTATTCATTTAGTCATGTAGACTATCCCTGCTATCTATTCATTTAGTCATGTAGACTATCCCTATCTATTCATTTAGTCATGTAGACTATCCCTGCTATCTATTCATTTAGTCATGTAGACTATCCCTATCTATTCATTTAGTCATGTAGACTATCCCTATCTATTCATTTAGTGAGGGTAGGTGAGGGGAGAGAGAGAGAGAGAGGGGGGGGAGCGTAACGGAGAGAGAGAGAGAGAGAGAGAGAGAGAGGGGGGTGGGTGAGGGGGGAGAGAGAGAGAGAGAGAGAGGGGGGGGGGGAGAGGGGGGAGAGAGAGAGAGAGAGAGGGGGGGGGAGAGAGTAACGGAGAGAGAGAGAGAGAGAGAGGGGGAGGGGTGGGGGGGTGGGTGAGGGGAGAGAGAGAGAGAGGGGGGGAGGGGGGAGAGTAGCGGAGAGAGAGAGAGAGGGGGAGGGGTGGGGGGGTGGGTGAGGGGAGAGAGAGAGAGAGAGAGAGGGGGGGGAGAGAGTAACAGAGAGAGAGAGAGAGAGAGGGGGGGGGGAGAGTAACGGAGAGAGAGAGAGAGAGAGAGAGAGAGGGGGGGGGGGTGGGGGTTGGGTGAGGGGAGAGAGAGAGAGAGAGAGGGGGGGGGGAGAGTAACGGAGAGAGAGAGAGAGAGAGAGAGAGAGAGAGGGGTGGGGGGGTGGGTGAGGGGAGAGAGAGAGAGAGAGGGGGAGGGTGAGGGGAGAGAGAGAGAGAGAGAGGGGGAGGGGGGGGGAGAGAGTAACGGAGAGAGAGAGAGAGGGGGAGGGGTGGGGGGGTGGGTGAAGGGAGAGAGAGAGAGAGAGAGAAGGGGGGGAGAGAGTAACGGAGAGAGAGAGAGAGAGAAGGGGGGGAGAGAGTAACGGAGAGAGAGAGAGAGGGGGAGGGGTGGGGGGGTGGGTGAAGGGAGAGAGAGAGAGAGAGAGAGAGAGAGAGAGGGGGAGGGGTGTGGGTGTGGGGGTGGGTGAGGGGAGAGAGAGAGAGAGAGGGGGGGGAGAGAGTAACGGAGAGAGAGAGAGAGAGAGGGGGGGGAGAGAGTAACGGAGAGAGAGAGAGAGGGGGGGGTGAGAGAGTAACGGAGAGAGAGAGAGAGAGAGGGGGGGGAGAGAGTAACGGAGAGAGAGAGAGAGAGAGAGAGAGAGGGGGAGGGGTGGGGGGGTGGGTGAAGGGAGAGAGAGAGAGAGAGGGTGAGGGGGGAGAGTAACGGAGAGAGAGAGAGAGGGGGATGGGTGGGGGGTGGGTGAGGGGAGAGAGAGAGAGAGGGGGGGGAGAGAGTAACGGAGAGAGAGAGAGAGGGGGAGGGGTGGGGGGGTGGGTGAGGGGAGAGAGAGAGAGAGAGGGGGGGGAGAGAGTAACGGAGAGAGAGAGAGAGAGAGAGAGAGAGAGGGGGAGGGGTGGGGGGGTGGGTGAGGGGAGAGAGAGAGAGGGGGGGGGGAGAGAGTAACGGAGAGAGAGAGAGAGAGAGAGGGGGGGAGAGAGTAACGGAGAGAGAGAGAGAGAGAGAGAGAGAGGGGGAGGGGTGGGTGAGGGGAGAGAGAGAGAGAGGGGGGGGGGGAGAGTAACGGAGAGAGAGAGAGAGAGAGAGGGGGGGGGGGAGAGAGTAACGGAGAGAGAGAGAGAGAGGGGGGGGGGAGAGAGTAACCAAATTATCAACTGGTGATATAAGCTGGCTAGCTAGCGAACTGTTGGCTTCTATCATCCTGTAACATTAGGATAGCAGCAGCCATTAGCCTACATTATTATACATTAGCTGCCCACCAGAGATTTAATTTAATGGGATATCACGGCATCCTCACAACTAATGACCGTTATAGCGCTGCAGATAAGTTCATATATGGAAGGTATTGTGCATTTTATGACTAAAGCATGAAACTTTCAGAATATGATCTATACACACCAAGGATTAATTTCAGACGTAGAACCACTTCAGGAGGTTGGAAATCTAAGAGGCTACAAAATGTAAAGAAAAAAAAATCTAGTGTGGCCTCCTAAACTCCGGGGCTTCCGGTACGCCAGTGGTTGTGCAACATATGATGCTGACGCCCGGAGAAAACATTTCTGTGGAAAAGGAGTTTTCACAAGTAGCAGTAGATGTCCTCAAAGATAAGGAAAGGGTAGAGCCAATGAGTAACCTCAACTCCCAACTGAAATCACACTTGTGGTAACCGCTACATTGACATAACATCCTTTTTCAGTACGGCGGCCATCAAACTAAAAACACACCACTGCATTTATGCCTACAAAGTGAAAAAACGAGTTGATGATGACCCAAATGTGTTCGTCCTATGACAAGTTCCAGAAGTCCCTCTTGAAATGGTTCCACATCTGAAAAGACTTCATGATGTGTAGAAACATGGTGTATAGAAACACTGGAGAAAGTTTCATGCTTTAGTCATAAAATGCACAATACTTATCTGCCGCACTATAACTGCTCCACTAAGGTGGCGCCCATCTTGAAAAATGGTCGCCATCTTGAAATTTCAAGTGGCTTCTTGTCAAGTGACCCATGGAGACAGCTCATCACAATTTTCATGCTTGTATCACCACAGCACCACTATATATGCCCCCTGCAGTCAAAATAGACTGAAGCGCCCACCATTTTGATGGCCATTTTGGAAAATGGCTGCAACACCCGTAAAAGGTCATCATATTATCATCATATTAAAGAGGCATGTGAAAACCACAACAATCCCTCGCCCTATGGAAGCACAACTAGCGATTCATAAAAATAGATTGATGAAAACAACCGTTTCGCGGCAGAAAATACTTTTTTTAGAAGCTGCATTCTCGGTACCCCGTCCGCTGCCATCACATGGATATACTGGCTCGCGCTGGATTTTAAATTTCTTCTACAGGCCTCCGAATTACACCAAAGAGCCTTCTCCTTTCCTCTCCCTCTCCTCGTCCCCAGCAAAAATTGTGTATGCAGGCTACACTGTTATATGGTCCCTACCAATGTTGAAACCAAACCTACGCCCTTGACTAATATTGTCTTGCTATGATTTTTATGTGACTTGAATCATGGAGAGTTCTCCCGCCCGATCCTGTGTGTGTTTGACGTGCACACGCCTTTGTGCACGTGTCCATGATGACTGTGACAGCGAGCTGCCAGGGAATCTCTTATTGGACCCCAAGGTTCCAGAATCCAGAATCCTTCAGCGGCATTCCGGAATGTGGGAATGCCGGTGTGTTTGTGAGAGGAGAGCAGCCTGGAAGCGCTCTGACTGTGCCAAAACAACTGGGAATCATGAGGGAATGAACTGGGAACCCTGCCAGCCTCACTCTAACCCCCCTACAGCCTTCTGGCCCCTCCCACCAGGGAAACCAGGAGGGACATGGACATTTAAATCACACCTCTCTCTGTGTGTGTGTCTCTCTCTCTCTCTCTCTGGAGAAGTGTAGTCAGCTCTAAAGTACAACCTGTTGATGAAGTGCAGAATGCAGTCTCTCTCCTTCTCTCCTACCTCTACCCCCTCTCTCTCTCTCTCTCTCTCTCTTCCTCTCTCCATCTCTGATGTGTGGTAGAAAGGAGGAGGAGTCATAGTTGAAAGGTCAAGAACCCTCAACCAGGGAGCATCCTCCTCTGCCGAAGCACAAATCGTCTCCTACGTCAGGTGATGGGAAAGGGATCACACATAAACACACACTCACACACACATAAACACACACATACACACTAATACGCACACACATAAACACACACATTAACTGACGCAAGCACACACACATAACATCATACAACTTCACCTTGACATATACTCATCCATTGTCCTGTCCACTCACACACAGAACTACAGATCCCATACTCCCTCTCCCCTTCTATATCACTTTGACTGGCACTGGGCATTGTGGGTAATGTAGTGTAATGTAGTCAATGACTGGTGAACTGAGCTGTTTACTGTACCACGTGTTTATACTTTGCTCCTGACCAATGACCATGTCCGAGCCAGTCCATCCTCACGTCGCCATAGCGATGCTACCTACCTACGTTACACAGCGTTAAAAAAAATCTGTTGAGGGAAAAAAATATAAACAGACAAACGCATCAAAGCCATGTCCTTCACTCTGCTGCATCCTCTGTCTTCACATTCACTCACTAACTTCTCTTGTCTTATGTACAAAAACAATAAATGCTACAAAAAAAAATCCCTTGTAAATACACTAGCTGGTAGAATGACCCTCCCTGACGACGATGATGAGGATGAGGATGAGCACGCTGACGAGAGCAGAGCTGGACGGTCTGGTGGATTTCTAGACGCTGCAGCTGTGTTTTCTATGGTGGGTCTACTCTGCTCTGTTGTGTGTCTGCCCAGACGATGACGCTGGATGTCCTCACCTGCCGTCCCATAATGATGACATCACTAAGTTGTAAACAAGGTATTAAAGCTACTCTTAACTGGACTACGGTTATGCTTTGTTCTACACACACATTCTGCGTGTCTCTCTCTCTCGTTAATTCTTTAAGTGTACAGTAGGTGGCACCAGTGTTCAACAGGAGTCAAGTCAGGGTGAAGTTAAATAAAATGTTTGTTTATCACGCAGTGTAACACCTCACATGGTGTAGGGAGGCGGCAGCCACTGATGAAGCTCCACCCATCCTGACATCCTTCCCCCGAGGGCAGCCGGGAGCAGACAGTGGGCAGCATGCAGGGGACGCGCCCGGGGACAAACCAAGCGCTCCTGTCCGTCTTCGCCATGGAAGGACTGCGTTAGCGCTCAGTTCTTCATGTGTTTCATATTGGGTTCTCTATGGGGGAACCCTTGAGAACACGGGGAGAACATGCAAACTCTGCTCAGAAAGGCCCAGAGACCTGAGGCCACAGTACTAGGCGCTACCGCACGTGAGCGATTCTGGGGGTCAGTGTCTTGCTCAAAACACACACACACACACACACACACACAAACACACACACAAACACACACACACGCCCCCCCGGGGGGTCTGTGCGCACCGCGCTGCCGTGAGCAGGAGGCATGATAGGTGGCGGAAGCGGTCTGGTCATGTCTATCCCTGCTATCTATTCATTTAGTCATGTAGACTATCCCTGCTATCTATTCATTTAGTCATGTAGACTATCCCTGCTATCTATTCATTTAGTCATGTAGACTATCCATGCTATCTATTCATTTAGTCATGTAGACTATCCCTATCTATTCATTTAGTCATGTAGACTATCCCTGCTATCTATTCATTTAGTCATGTAGACTATCCCTGCTATCTATTCATTTAGTCATGTAGACTATCCCTATCTATTCATTTAGTCATGTAGACTATCCCTGTTATCTATTCATTTAGTCATGTAGACTATCCCTATCTATTCATTTAGTCATGTAGAATATCCCTATCTATTCATTTAGTCATGTAGACTATCCCTATCTATTCATTTAGTCATGTAGACTATCCCTGTTATCTATTCATTTAGTCATGTAGACTATCCATGCTTTCTATTCATTTAGTCATGTAGACTATCCCTGTTATCTATTCATTTAGTCATGAAGACTATCCCTGTTATCTATTCATTTAGTCATGTAGACTATCCCTGCTATCTATTCATTTAGTCATGTAGACTATCCCTATCTATTCATTTAGTCATGTAGACTATCCCTGCTATCTATTCATTTAGTCATGTAGACTATCCCTGCTCTCTATTCATTTAGTCATGTAGACTATCCCTGCTATCTATTCATTTAGTCATGTAGACTATCCCTGCTATCTATTCATTTAGTCATGTAGACTATCCCTGTTATCTATTCATTTAGTCATGTAGACTATCCATGCTATCTATTCATTTAGTCATGTAGACTATCCCTATCTATTCATTTAGTCATGTAGACTATCCCTGTTATCTATTCATTTAGTCATGTAGACTATCCCTATCTATTCATTTAGTCATGTAGACTATCCCTGTTATCTATTCATTTAGTCATGTAGACTATCCCTGCTATCTATTCATTTAGTCATGTAGACTATCCCTATCTATTCATTTAGTCATGTAGACTATCCCTATCTATTCATTTAGTCATGTAGACTATCCCTATCTATTCATTTAGTCATGTAGACTATCCATGCTATCTATTCATTTAGTCATGTAGACTATCCCTGTTATCTATTCATTTAGTCATGAAGACTATCCCTATCTATTCATTTAGTCATGTAGACTATCCCTGCTAAATATTCATTTAGTCATGTAGACTATCCCTGTTATCTATTCATTTAGTCATGTAGACTATCCATGCTATCTATTCATTTAGTCATGTAGCCTATCCCTGTTATCTATTCATTTAGTCATGTAGACTATCCCTATCTATTCATTTAGTCATGTAGACTATCCCTGTTATCTATTCATTTAGTCATGAAGACTATCCCTGTTATCTATTCATTTAGTCATGTAGACTATCCCTGCTATCTATTCATTTAGTCATGTAGACTATCCCTGCTAAATATTCATTTTCTAAAGCCAATTGTTGACAGGGTCTTTCACCTGATTGGTGCCAATTATTATCTAGTCAGTGAATGTCTGCATATATGCCAACTTTATCTGTCGACGTTATAATGTAGCTTGCTTCATTGTAATAATTGAAGGCCTAGCCTACATCAGTAGCCTACATTAAATCTAGCTATCTGAGACCAGTTTGTTCAGTATGTGATCTCAGTAAAGCCTAGTTAGTATGCGTGTCAGTGCTGCACAAATACTGTACGAATACAGCAGCATATCGGCAATTAAAAAAAAGTTAGTAGACTAACAGAATACAGAATAATACTAATACTATGAATACAGAATAATACTAATACTATGAATACAGAATAATACTAATACTATGAATACAGAATAATACTAATACTATGAATACAGAATAATACTAATACCATGAATACAGAATAATACTAATACTATGAATACAGAATAATACTAATACTATGAATACAGAATAATACTAATACTATGAATACAGAATAATACTAATACTATGAATACAGAATAATACTAATACTATGAATACAGAATAATACTAATACTATGAATACAGAATAATACTAATACCATGAATACAGAATAATACTAATACTATGAATACAGAATAATACTAATACTATGAATACAGAATAATACTAATACTATGAATACAGA
>NW_028176221.1:177500-207500 GCF_949987555.1 Borostomias antarcticus
TGTGTGTGTGTGTGTGTGTGTGTGTCGGGTGAGTGTGCTGTGTGTGCATGTGTGTGTGTGTGTGTGTATGTGTGAGTGTGTGTGTCGGGTGAGTGTGTGTGTGTGTGCGTACGTGTGCGTGCGTGTGTGTGTGAGTGTGTGCGTCAGGTGAGTGTGTGTGAGTGTGTGTGTCGGCTGAGTGTGCATGTGCGTGTGTGTGTCGGGTGAGTGTGTGTGTGTGTGTGTGTGTGTGTGTGTGTGCGTGCGTGTGTGCGTGCGTGTATGTGAGTGTGTGTGTCGGGTGAGCGAGTGTGTGTGTCTGGTGAGTGTGTGTGTGTGCGTGTGTGTGCGTGTGTATGTGTGAGTGTGTGTGTCGGGTGAGTGTGTGTGTGCGTGCGTGTGTGTATGTGTGTGTGTCTGGTGAGTGTGTGTGTGTGTGTGTGTGTATATGTGAGTGTGTGTGTCGGGTGAGTGTGTGTGTGCGTGTGTGTGTGTATGTGTGAGTGTCTGGTGAGTGTGTGTGTGTCGGGTGAGTGTGTGTGTGAATTCAGGGCTGTGAGTAGCTTTGCTCTGCCGAAAGTCTGTTGTTTTAATTCAGTTTTACACCATATCTTTGTGATCATTTTTAGATATTGGTGCTTTCCATCTACTTAACGTAGTAATTATTTTATCAATCCGACGCTCGGATTTCTGGAGTAGGCTAGTTTGGATGGTGTTATGCTATTTTTTACACCTCTGCCCCCCTCGCGCGGGGGCACACGCGGATACTACCAGACATTGATTTCATGCTTCCTGCAGCTGTAAAACGATATACAACAATATCATCTTCTTTGTGGGTGTTCATGAATGTTGGAAAATGATCCGACGTCTATGATATGAACATGTATGCTTTATTACACTCAGAAGTAGACTAATTTCCCTGATATGATGTGTAGGCGATCTGTCAGTTCCGAGGGCGAACTCAATGTTTTTGAATGCAATAGTTCTGTCCAGAAATCCATTCTTAGATTAGAATAAAGGAGTTAGTTGGGTTGGGTCAACATTGAGAAGTTAATGTGTTGATCTCCTTGGCTGAGAAACAGATTGTGTGATACTGACAGATGCAAATGACATGTCTCCACCATTTACATTATACAACATACAGTATTGAATTTGCAATACAGGTACATTGGTAAATCCACGAGTAGGCTAGGCTACATTTTGATTTATTGTTTTTGTTTTATTTCCTATATCACACACCTTTCTGGTGCCAGCACATATGGGCCTATAAGACATGCATGTACTGTACAAGCAAACAACAACACACGTTTAACACATAGAGGGAGGGTGCCAGTCAGATCTTAGTTGTACACAGACTGACGTGTACAAGACTTGAGATTCAGACTCATATGTTCAGAGCTGTAGTTCATATAGTGTATCATGTAGTGCATACTGTGTGAAACTCAGGCTTCAGCTAAATACCGGCTGCCCATTTCTCCCCGTGAATCAGAACATGTTTGCTTTTGAGTTTAAATACATCACTTGGTAGTCTATTTCTGAACACATACTGTAAGTCACATTCATTAAAAAGACAATACTGATCTGGCCTATAGATAGTTCAGAGTAAGATCCCAGTTCAACACTATAGTTCTCCTCTACTCTGGAATGTTTCATCAGTCTGTTCCATAAGCCACCATATCACCTTTCCCATCCCATATCCCCACTGATGGCCACATTTGGAGTCAGTTTGAACACCCAAAACAACATGGAATATATTTGTCTAACGGCTAAGAACATTTATAGAGCAATAAATTACATTATATTACATTTTCAGAGCAAGAAAGGCTAAGAGCATCAGGTCCAGGCCTAAGGCAGATGTGGACTGATGTGTGTCTGTGTGTGTCTGTGTGTACGTGTGTGTCTGTGTGTACGTGTGTGTCTGTGTGTACGTGTGTGTGTGTGTGTGTGTTAACTAAATACTACGACATCCACAGCTGACACGGTCCACAGCTGACACTGGTCCTAGTGTCTCTAGTGGTAGGCATATAGGCCTGTGTGGGTGTGTGTGTGTGTGTGTGTGTGTGTGTGTGTGTGTGTGTGTGTGTGAGAATCTATACAAGCGCTACTAGGTTTCTGGCATGAAGAACAGGGCCTGACTGTCTCCTGTCTTTCTCCAGAGCCTGATGATGTGAGGTTGGTGGGAGGAGGCAGCCGCTGTGCTGGTAGAGTGGAGATGAACCACCAGGGAGAGTGGAGAGGTCTGATCAGTGTCTTGACCATGCGTGGAGCAGCTGTAGTGTGTAGACAGCTGGGCTGTGGCTCTGCTCTTTCAACAAGAGGGACTGGTAGTGGTGAAGACCGTCCTGTATGGGTGTTAATATCTCCCTGTGCCGGATCTGAGTCTGCACTGAGGAAGTGTGGAACAGTGGATAAAGGGTTTAATACTGCTGCTGTCCTGGAGGTGGTCTGCTCAGGTAATACACACATCATGTCATTATATTCACTACTCAGTTACACTGTTACAGTATTATTACATTTAAGATGTCTGTCTTATTACATACAAGCTGATGTTATCTGTTGAAGGGATTCACATTGTATAAAATGGCAACATTCTGATAGATATTAGTGTATTCTGGGACATTAATGGATATTTTCACACTTCTTATTTTGCTGAAAGATGTTATGTGATCAATAATAATAATAATGCTCATATTGACCATCTGTCTCTCTTCCTTCAGAGTCTGTGAGGCTTGTGAATGGAGCTGGTCTGTGCTCTGGCAGAGTGGAGGTGAGGTCTAATCAGACGTGGGTCTCAGTGTGTGAAGCTGGCTTTGACTGGCAGGATGCAGAGGTGGTCTGTCGGGAGCTTGGCTGTGGGGCTCCTTCAGCCCTCCAGGGGGCGCTCTATGGGGAAGGTGAGGGTCCAATCTGGGTTAAAGAGTTCCAGTGTGAAGGCAAGGAGTCCCGTCTGCTGGACTGTGACTCCTCAGGCTCAGCTAGAAGCACCAGCTCACCTGGCAATGCTGTTGAACTCACCTGCTCAGGTACTGTAAGAATCAGTTTGTCTCTCACCTCTGTTTCTCACCTGGAGTGACATGATAGAAAGAGCATGGCTGTGTTTAGTTAGGATACATAGAGTCAGAGGGCCTGACTGTCTCCTGTCTTTCTCCAGGGCCTGATGATGTGAGGTTGGTGGGAGGAGGCAGCCGCTGTGCTGGTAGAGTGGAGATGAACCTCCAGGGAGAGTGGAGAGGTCTGGACAGTGTGTTTTACTGGACCATGAGTGATGCAGCTGTAGTGTGTAGACAGCTGGGCTGTGGCTCTGCTCTTTCAACAAGAGTGACTCGTAGTGGTGAAGACCGTCCTGTATGGGTGTTTATATCTCGCTGTGCTGGATCTGAGTCTGCACTGAGGAAGTGTGGAACAGTGGAAGGAGGGATTAATACTACTGATGTCCTGGAGGTGGTCTGCTCAGGTAATACACACATCATGTCATTATATTCACTACTCAGTTACACTGTTACAGTATTATTACATTAAAGATGCCTGTCTTATTACATACAAGCTGATGTTATCTGTTGAAGGGATTCACATTGTATAAAATGGCAAAATTCTGATAGATATTGGTGTATTCTATAATACTACTACTGTCCTGGAGGTGGTCTGCTCAGGTAATACACACATCATGTCATTATATTCAGCTGATGATCTTGACAGTCACACATTTCCTAGTCTGCACCTGTCACAGTAGCTGTGAGAGCTTTACAAAAAGACTATTACACTACATTACACTGTTACAGTATTAAAGGATTATCTCTGGTATTAAAGATGTCTGTCTTATTGGATAGAAGCTGATGTTATTTGTTGTAGCGTCCACTTTGTATAAAATGGCTACATTTCTATATAAGTGTTATTATTGGACAGATACCTACACACTTGTGCTGATGGAGCTCATATGAACAGCTTACTGCATGGTGGTTTAAATGTAAATGTGCTGGTCTGAGGGAGTGTACACCAGGGTTTAAAGAGACTCATACTCATGGTGTCCTGGCAGTGATCTGCTCAGATATGTATAAGAAATATGACGTGATGCTACTGTATACTGCTGTCTCAGTCACTAAAGTAGCCCATGCTGCCCTGTGAGGGAGGGAGGAGAACACAGCAGATCTCATCACACCTGAATCAGAGAGGTTGGTTTCTCTCCCCTCTTCTCTGTCTTTGCAGATCTCCTATTCCAGCCTATTGTCTCCCTGTCTTCCTCCATGCGAGGGGTCTCCGAGGGCCAGCAGCAGGGGCTGGTGTACAAGGACCACAGCTTTGACATCAGCTGCTCCATCCAGCCACAGTACCCAGGAGGCTCCTTCCACCTCACCTTCACCGGCTCCAACACAACCCTGAGACACACCCACCCAGCTGTCAATCACTCTGCCAACTTCCTGTTTCCTGCTGCAGACCACGCCCACCAAGGAAACTACAGCTGTGTTTATGAGGTCCACGTTTTCTCTCATAACTTCACCTCTGAGAGTGAGCTCCTCTCTGTCACTGTCGCAGGTTACTGATGGACTTTTAGAACCACAATCGCTACCTTTTTCACTCAACCAATTGGTTGGGCTGCTATGACACATGTTTGTAAACCACTGGGTTGGTCTTGAGTGAGTCTAACGGTCAGTGAGACATTTGATTCCTGTGGTGATCTGGGGGTGGGTGACCACAGAATTATAATATGGATGTCAGTAGCACCACCTTAAGGTCACTGTCTCTCTCCACAGTCCACAAACAAAGTAGCAGCACTTTTGACATGAAATGAAAGCTATATATGATGATGTAACTTTTCAGTTGACAGCTTAATCTGATCTGATGATTCTCAGTTTCCTCATCCGCTGTGTTTCAGTTCCAGACTCTCCTCTGACAGATTTCATCATCAGAGTGGTTGTGGTGATGCTGATCTTGGTGATATCCACCCCTGCCCTCTATCTGTTCTTTAAGGTACAAGTTATTACCCAGTCAGTCAGGGGAATGACAGCCGTGGCACAGAGGTCAAGTCTTTGCTTAACTACCACGTTTGCCTATCTGCTTGCTGATAGACTTGTTGTGTTCATGTACAGTAGGCCTGTGATAATGAACCTGCTGCTCATTTCTCCAAGTCTCTCCCCCTGTTCCTGACTCTTGGTGTTGTGTCTCTCCAGACCACCAGGGGGCGGAGGCCAGCAGAGAGGGAGAGCATGGAGATGGAGGCCCTGCCTTCCAGTGCTGAGGCGGGGCCAGGAGAGGAAGGTGCAGCCCAGAGGATGGAGCAGGAAGAAACTGCTGTTTAGAGGCTGATCTGAGGTCAGTCATGTGGTGTCCCTGCCAATGGTGACTGACAGCTTTGGTCTGATCCTGGATCTTTGAAGTTCCACCCCGTCTATTTTTATCAGGAGTTTTTTCCTTTTTTTTGAAGTTGTTATCTTTTCAGATTGCATTAATGCCTCTGTTGGTTCTGTATTGCATGATCCGTTATTAACATCGTTATTACTGATGTATTTTATGTTTGCTGACAGTAACAAAGTTGTTAAATGATTGTATGAATACACCTTTATTTTTATATTGAAAAATACTTTTGAATGCTGTAAAACACAATGCTTTTTTATTCAAGGACAGTCAGCCAGGGCTGGAATTATCTCTGCAGGGTTCGATATCCTCACCTTGATGTTGAGAAACTGATTGATTCACTTTTTTATTTGGCTCTTGAGGTCCTGGGAGTCAAAACTGAATTTGGAAAGAGTGCTTTTAGTTCTGGTGCTCCTAGAACATGGACTAGTTTAGTTCTGGTGCTCCTAGAGCATGGACTAGTTTAGTTCTGGTGCTCCTAGAGCATGGACTAGTTTAGTTCTGGTGCTCCTAGAGCATGGACTAGTTTAGTTCTGGTGCTCCTAGAGTATGGACTAGTTTAGTTCTGGTGTTCCTAGAACATGGACTAGATTAGTTCTGGTGCTCCTAGAACATGGACTAGTTTTCAGGAGACTTTTAAATTGGATGCTTTAGTCACTCAAACATTTATTAACATATGATTTGGGACTATGGGGTTGAGGTTTGTGTATGGTTTAGATAATGTTGTTATTGTATCTAATTGTGTAAAATGTATGAAAATGTATGAATGTGATATTGTAATTATATTGTTACATAGTTTTGTATTGTTTATGATGTATGCTATGTCACCAGGGCACCATTGTAAATCATCCCTGGATAAACAAAGGGAAAATTATATATATATATATTCTGTATATATTATATAATATATAATGGATGTAAGTGCATAGATTGAAGTGATTTTAATAAATTCTAATTTGCCAACACACCTGACTGATGGTCCACTATTCCCACCTGAAACACACCTGACTGATAATATAGATTTAAATATACTGACACTATATTATATTTATACATCTGTATAATAAACAGTCTTTATTATAGCTTGACAGGTGACACAGTTACATGACTAATCCAGATTACATACATGAAACGTGTCCTTAAAGTGACAATCTGAAACTTCCCTGCTCAGTTATTCTTGGCAGGTGTGTCTTTGAACTGCATTTCCCAGCGATCACTTCCAAACCTTGTGTGATGTGGGTGATGCCAGAGTGGGTGTTCGGCGATAGATAGGTGTGTGTGTGTGTGTGTGTGTGTGTGTGTGTGTGAGTGTGTGTGTGAGTGTGTGTGTGTATAAATGTAGTGCTCCTGTGCTGTAGTTAAACTATGGAAACCCATACTGAGGTAATCTGGACTAATCCAGACTGGATTAACCCAGGTTGAACTGGGTGAAAATAGTCTGTAGTCACAGTGACCACAGATACTCTCACCTCTCTTATCCCCCTGTGGGAGCCAGAGTGGTCTAGTGCTGCCACCTAGTGGTGGACAGAGTGTCCTGAGAGAGAGAGAGGGAGAGAGAGATAGGGAGAGAGAGAGAGATAGGGGAGAGGGAGAGAGAGAATCCCCCTAGGGGAAAGTGGGCGTTTCAGTCGTGTTAGTAAACTACAGCAAGGTTGGAAAATGCACAAGATCCAGAGTAGTACTGTAATCATAAAAAGAGGAGGAGCAAGGACTAGATATCTTGTAATCCACATATATACACATACACATGACGTGCACACCTCCACTACACTCAGAACGCTCAGGCCCTGTTATACAGTCTGATGGTTACTCAGGCCCTGTTATACAGTCTGATGGTTACTCAGGCCCTGTTATACAGTCTGATGGTTACTCAGGCCCTGTTATACAGTCTGATGGTTACTCAGGCCCTGTTATACAGTCTGATGGTTACTCAGGCCCTGTTATACAGTCTGATGGTTACTCAGGCCCTGTTATACAGTCTGATGGTTACTCAGGCCCTGTTATACAGTCTGATGGTTACTCAGGCCCTGTTATATAGTCTGATGGCCGCTGGCTCAAAGGAAGATCTGAACCGCTCCGTATTGCACCTGGGTGGGAGGAGCCTGTGGGTGGGAGGAGCCTGTGGGTGGAGTTGCTCCCCATCTGCCACAGCTCGCCATGGAGGGGATGGGAGGGGTTGTCTAGGATAGACTTCAGTTTGTCCCTCGTCCTCTTCTCCACCACAGACTCCAGACTGTCCAGTTTTTGCCCCACGACAGAGCTGCCCTCCTCACCAGCTTGTTCAACTGGTTTGACTCCCCAGACCTGATGCCTTCTCCCCAGAAAGCAACGGCAAAGAACAGTGTGCTGCTCCCACAGACTGGTAGAACATCCTCAGCAGCCTGCTACACACATCAAAGACCTGAGCCTCCGGACGAAGAACAGTCTGCTCTGTCCCTTCCTGTAGAGGCCTCAGTGTCGTCAGTCCAGTCCAGTTTGATGTTCAGGTGCTCTCCCAGGAACTTGTATGAGTCACCATCTCAGCCTCCTCCCCCTGGATGGTGATGGGGGCTGGAGGCCTCCTGTTCCTTCTGAACTAGTCTAATTCCGACCACTAGATGGAGCCATACCAACTGAATACTTCAATCGATACTTTGAATTTATTTTTTGCATTTTTTCCATTCCATAACCATCATGTGAATGGAAGCATTCAGTTATGTAAAATGCCATCAATCCTATCACATTCAAATAATTTTTTACAAGAATACATTTTGAAAGTGTTTAAAAGAGTATCAATCTGCATATATTACAATATAACTACTGACAGTGACTACACATTTTTCAGTCATCCGTGACCTTGCAGCTAATGTGAACGGTGTGTCAGGGCTGCTGCTGGGGGTGGTAACATCAGCAGTAGCAGTTGAGGTGCTAGTAGGCCTAGGGGGGTCTTAACATTAAGCATAACATTAGTTAATAACGTTAGCCTAAACACATTTCACTGCTTCAGAAGTTAAAATACCACTAAGTAACCAATGCACCAAGCAATGCATTACAGTAGGGTTGCTAATGCTAGCTAGCTAGGTAATGGGGGAAATCCGTGTTTTTATGCATTTATTTTTACCATACGCCATAGGCGTAACAGAGTTGTTATTGATAATTGAAGTTCGCCAAAATTATGTTTTATTTTATCTTCACCTTGAGTGAATTGTTGAATTGTTCTGGTTGTCCATACAGGCATAGCATACATGTGAGCATGTATTGGAGCGCCCCCGTGTGGTGGGAGTGGGTGGTTGCTGTATATCTGCTGTTAAGCTGCCTGCTCGTCCCTTTTGACTGTGACAACGGACGAGTGTGATGAGTTGAGATCGTGCTCTGCCGTTTTGTAGATATCATCGAATAAGATCCTATTGAGAGGATCTAAGATTGTATGATTTGTCAGATGTTTGTTTTCTATTTGTTTTCTGACGGTTAGTTTGCTTCTTGTGTGGCTGCTGTTTTGGGCGGGATCTTTTCCCCCTTTCTTTCTTTCATTTTGTTCTTAGTATGTAAAGGGCAGCACATCTGAGTGACAGCAACCATCCCATCTGTGTTAAAAACAGACAGTGTGCAATAAAAGCTGGATGAGCGATGAACCTGGCGTCCTGACTGGTGTGTGAGGCAGAGAGAGAAGAGAAGGGTTACATTAACATGAATGAGTTGCATAGATGTGACGTTAGGACTAGGACTATTCTTATATATATATATATATATATATATATATATATATATATATATATATATATATATATATATTCAGTGCAAACCCTGGCAATGGAAAACGTTCATGGGAGCAAGTGAAGAACAAACATAAAAACATAATCCAAACCGGTAAGTAGCCTAGGCATAGGCCTACTTGAATTTCTCCAATAAACAGCCTACATGGTTGTAATGTTTAATACAAAAATTAGTTGACAGATATAAATGATCCCTTCTGCCGAAAATCGGTATCTTTCATATAAATAGTCATCAGAAAACCCAGAAATGGGTTCTGATATTAGAAGCTGTCATTATACTCAACAACACGTTCCTCTGGCCATGGCAGCCCTACACGGGTCTAGTCTGTAATCACATACACCATCTGGAATAACACAATAATGTCAATAATAAAAGCACTGTAGGCTATTATATTGTTCAGTTGTCTGATTTATTGGTTTGTTTCCAAACTATATGGTTTGTTTTCAATCTATCTTCAATCTCTTGGTCTCTCAAAGGAAAGTCTTCTCATCAACAGGCTTGTGTGGGTGGAGCGTTTACTAGAACATCACACTAGATTTGATTAGACTTGTGTTTGTTGTTATTGACCGCCGTGGGTTA
Organism: Borostomias antarcticus; assembly: GCF_949987555.1. NCBI lineage: Eukaryota > Metazoa > Chordata > Actinopteri > Stomiiformes > Stomiidae > Borostomias > Borostomias antarcticus. The sequence goes on from NW_028176221.1 coordinate 187,161, forward strand.
CAGTGTGTGCAAGTATAACAAAAGGGGGAAATAAGACTAATAGGTTTTAACTGGTACATACAGTATATAGTTTATTCTATTTCATGCTGCACACTTACTGTACATATAAGTGTCAAGAGGTCGGGGGCGGGGCCAGTTCCCGCGCCCCTGGTCTTCTACGACCGCACCTGCCGCTGCACGGGGAACTGCGGGGGCGTGGCCTGCGAGGACTGAGACTTCGGCTTCTCGGGGGCGGGGCTGTGGCGAGCGGGCGGCGTCGGTGCTGAGGAACATCCTGAGCCTGTCGGCTCAGATAGAACTGTAGACTAGCCCTGTCAACGACAGATGGAACTGTAGACTAGCCCTGTCAACGACAGATAGAACTGTAGACTAGCCCTGTCAATGACAGATAGAACTATAGACTAGCCCTGTCAACGACAGATAGAACTGTAGACTAGCCCTGTCAACGACAGACAGAACTGTAGACTAGCCCTGTCAACGACAGATAGAACTGTAGACTAGCCCTGTCAACGACAGATAGAACTGTAGACTAGCCCTGTCAACGACAGATAGAACTATAGACTAGCCCTGTCAACGACAGATAGAACTATAGACTAGCCCTGTCAACGACAGATAGAACTGTAGACTAGCCCTGTCAACGACAGATAGAACTATAGACTAGCCCTGTCAACGACAGATAGAACTGTAGACTAGCTCTGTCAACGACAGATAGAACTATAGACTAGCCCTGTCAATGACAGATAGAACTGTAGACTAGCCCTGTCAACGACAGATAGAACTGTAGACTAGCTCTGTCAACGACAGATAGAACTGTAGACTAGCCCTGTCAACGACAGATAGAACTATAGACTAGCCCTGTCAACGACAGATAGAACTATAGACTAGCCCTGTCAACGACAGATAGAACTGTAGACTATCCCTGTCAATGACAGATAGAACTATAGACTAGCCCTGTCAACGACAGATAGAACTGTAGACTATCCCTGTCAATGACAGATAGAACTATAGACTAGCCCTGTCAACGACAGATAGAACTATAGACTATCCCTGTCAACGACAGATAGAACTGTAGACTATCCCTGTCAACGACAGATAGAACTGTAGACTAGCCCTGTCAATGACAGATAGAACTGTAGACTATCCCTGTCAACAACAGAATTGTAGACTTTGCCAGAACAACTTTAATCCTTCGATACAATATCCAACGTACTCTAGTCCTTCTATACATAACTTAAAGGAGTAGTAAAGGGAAAAATCATGTTTAGCCTTGTTTTAAGGTTACTTATGATCATATACAATGGTTCAGATCAAAACGTTGACAAAACTAGCACTTTTGAGAAAGTTGATAATTGCTCTACCACCATTTTGGTCATACAATGGATGTGGGTGGGCACCGTGAAAAATCATTCAAAAAGATGTTAAACTCTCGATTTCAAAGACAAGAAACTCACCAAGGTATTAGTTGGTGTTCTGACATAATTTGCCATAAAGTAAGATTCTAGTTCATCTGGAAAGGCTTTTTTAAATATTTAGCATAGAACTATTTAGTCGCAGCACATACGTGTGTAAACTTGGGCAAACTAGGTATCCTAGCAACATCAACAATAACGATAGCTTCCGTAAGTAGTTCCGCTTCCTGAATCCCCTCTGCGGATTGATCTACACATCTACAACGGTCGCGTCAATACAAGTCAATGGATTTCATAAAATGATCAATAAAACCCTACAGGATTCATACTTTGCGGCGAATTCGATGTCAGAACACCAACGGACACCAATTACACCCTCGGTGAGCTTCTTGTCTTTGAAATCGAGAGTTTAACATGTTTTTGAATGATTTTTCAAGGTGCCCACCCACATCCATTGTATGACCAAAACGGTGGTAGAGCAATTATCAGACTTTCTCAAAAGTGCAAGTCTCATAAGCCTAAACTTATGAATGACGTGACGTTCTTACGTAGCGGCTACTAATCGGCAGATCTCGCGTTTCCGTAAATGGCCGCGTAATTTCCGCACGTGGCGCAGATGAATTGTCACCTATAGCGGCCGTATGTAGAACGTTTGCTCAACCTGCGTGTGTTAGTAGGCTAGGTTAACAATGTTACAATACAGCTTGCTGTGAGTGTGTCTGTGCGCGCGCGTGTGTACATTGAGTGTGTGTGTGTGTATGTGTGTGTGTGTATGTTTGTAAAGGTCCAAATATCGCGATGTATTGCTTTAAGGCCAAAATAAGTCTTCCTCTGGTGAAAGCTGTAAGCATTGCCTTTAAGTGACATTCAGTGGTTATTTGATATATTACATGAGTGTACGTACAGTAGCCTACTGAACAAGCTCATCATTCCACCTCACCTCTAGGTGGTGCTATTGGAGTGTAGGCCTGTTATACGAATTAAAACCCCTAGCCTACTATTGATTATTGGGCAAATCCAAAGTGACTGTAAACTTGGTTTGAAATAGTAAAATGCATATATGATATTTGATTGATTGATTTGGATGACTTTTACTCTCCTATTTCCTTTCAGATGGATTCTCCATACTCAGAGTAACTCCGTCCCATGGACTTCCAGTGCAAGCATCTCTCATATTCTTTTCTCTCTCATATTAGTTTTGCTTTTTGTGTATGTACTCAAACAATTTTGTGTAAAAGTATTATGAGTTGCCTATGATCTATTTAAATTAGAAACTTTCTTTGTTTAGTCCTATGAAAATATCAAATGGGTATTGGGTAACTAATGTAGTTTCAGTATTTTATCATGTTTTGTTTATTTCTTACAAAATATATAGTGTCCTTGCTGAAAGACCACACCGTCCTCCAGTGTACTGGTCAAATCTGACTGATTTACATATTTTCCAAATAAAAAATGGTGTTTTTCATCTCATTTTCTCAAGACCTTATGAAATCCAGCACACTTGACATTTGAACATATAAAAATGCTGATCACCACTTTCATTCAGTTTTGAGTGGTTTAGTCAACGTTGTCTAAGTGTTCTATGTCTAAAATGACCACCATAGGAAATGAATGGGTAAGTTGCTACCTTATCCCTTATTATATTTTTTGCATCCAAATTTGTCCGGTCTGTTTTAACTGCTCTTATATTAACACCATCCATCCATCCATCTTCATCTGCTTATCCGGGGTCGGGTCGCGGAGGCAGCAGTTCCAGCAGGGGGCCCCAGACATCCCTTTCCCTAGCAGCATCAACCAGCTCTGCCTGGGGAATCTTTAGCCGCTCACAGGCCAGTGCGGAGATGTAGTCCCGCCACCTAGTCCTGGGTCTAGTCCTGGGTCTAGTCCTGGGTCTAGTCCTGGGTCGACCCCGCGGCCTCCTCCCAGCCGGACACGCCTGGAACACCTCCCTAGGGAGGCGCCCAGGAGGCATCCTCACTAGATACCCGAACCACCTCAACTGGCTCCTTTCGACGCAAAGGAGCAGCGGCTCTACTCCGAGTCTCTCCCGGATGACTGAACTTCTCACCCGATCTCTCAGGGAGACCCCAGCCACCCTCCGGAGAAAACTCATTTTGGCCGCTTGTATCCGTGATCTCGTTCTTTCGGTCATGACCCATCCTTCATGACCATAGGTGATGAACCAATCGTTATATTAACACAAAAACGATAAATCATCAAATGTTGTTCAACACCTGTTTGTGCCCCTAAAGACATGAAACAACATTTGGTGATGATTTATGCTTTTTGTGTAGTATGTACTATTGATTACCACCAGTAGAGGGCAGCAGATATACTTCTAATCTACATGTGATCTATTCAATCAAGTCCACATCTGGTCCACAGCGGACTGATTGTCAGTCATGCAGAGATGTATCAACACTAGCAGCAAACTTTACAAGCTACTCTGTTTCCCATAAGAGATCCAGTTGACATTTTCCAAGCCTCCGATGTTGTATGATTCATCATTCATGTCTTTGTCTCCTTGAGTACATATTCCAGTCAAAACACTAAATCGCCTATGATGACACACTTTCTAAAGGATTAACGTGACTGACTCTTCCTCTTGGTCTACTAAAGAGGTGTGATGTGGATTGTCATCCTACTGTACCCGTCCCATACTGTACACCTTGTTAGCATCAGTATTCCTTCATAGGTGAAATGATACAACCACAGTAGAAAACAGGGGAGGCAGAGACGGCTGCCCAAGAAAATGAGCAGATACTCAACTTTTAACCAACAGTTTGAGCAATTTCTCTCTAAGGACAATTGTGTTTGTATCTGGTCACTTGTATGGAGTGAAGCTTAGGCTAGTTCAGGCAGGAAACTCAAGACTATCTGAGCCAGCTCATTTACATGATTGATACTGTAGCTGTGTTGTGCCAATCACGTAGGCCTCCAGTACACTGTGTTCTTAATAGGCCTACTTTGTGTTATGATTTAGGAATGAGGCATCCCGTGGCATGTTTTAATTTCCTGATATACAGCAACCTCAATTCACCACAACACAAACTAGCTCATTTGAAAGGGCTTTTTTAATTGACTTAACAACCTTTCATACTTGGTATAGGAGAGTCAGATATGGAACCACCCCTACACTGGACACATCAGTTCCAATGCTTCTAATGCTAATCCAGCACAATAAGAGCGGGATAGCCAGTTAGCTCATGAGCTCACAACAACTAGCAGCAGCTTCCATTCCAACATTAATGGTAGCGGTCAGTGGTCAGTTACACTGGTGATTCCTGTAACGTTAGCTATTTTGCTGCAACTGGACAAAGGTAAGGGATAAAAAGATTGGAGTGAAAGGATGAACATGTGGAGGTTTGGGGTATAGTCCCATAAAGTCATCCCCACCGGGTCTTGAACCCCCGTCTCCCGGGTGGGAGTCCTATACTCTCACCACTACTCTACTTGTGCAGTGGAGATCTTGGGTGTGGTTTTGGTGTACTTCTTCCAGTCCCTAGTGTAGGTTGGGGTTAGAATTAGGGTTGGAGTTGCCCTGTGTACTTGTCCTATTTTTCTGTGACAGTCTCATAATGGTCTAGGCCTACTCCTTTGCTACAGGCACTTGTTGTGAGCAAATGCATGTAGGTTTGTCCTGTCTACTGTGTATCCCAGAAGAAATACTGCTCTTTCAATCTTTCTTGAAATGCCCTACATTCCTTGTCAAGCATTCACTTTTTCTATGAAATAATGAGATTAAACATTAAAGACGTATTTAAGTTTAACAGTTTAATAGTTGAATATGAAACATTTGAATACAAAAATAAAATACACAAATATTTCCTCAACAGTGTTATTGTTCTATTACATCACAACATCCAATTACATAAAAAGCATGAAAATAAAAAATATGAAAAAAACATTTAATGAAATAATTTAACAGTAAAGAAAGAATGCTGACAAACAAGCACAATATGTCACAGATAACCTCCCAAAGGACACACACAAGACAATAACCTCCCAATGAGCACACCAGACATAACAAATAACCCACCCACCCACCTACATGCCTACCACCCAATAACCCCTCCTACCTATCACCCATCCACCCCTCCTACCTACCAACCCACCTACCTACCAACCCACCTACCTACCTATCCCATACCTACCTACCTACACCCCTACCTACCTACTCACTTACCAACCTATCCCCCTACCTACCTACTCCCTACCTACCCACCTACCTACCAACGCATCTACCTACCTACACCCCTACCTACCTACTCACTTACCTACCTATCCCCCTACCTACCTACTCACTTACCTACCCACCTACCTACCTACCTCTACCTACCTACCTACCAACGCACCTACCTACCTACACCCCTACCTACCTACTCACTTACCTACCTATCCCCCTACCTACCTACTCACTTACCTACCCACCTACCTACCAACGCATCTACCTACCTACACCCCTACCTACCTACCTACCCCCTACCTACCCACCTACCTACCAACGCATCTACCTACCTACACCCCTACCTACCTACTCACTTACCAACCTATCCCCCTACCTACCTATCCCATACCTACCCACCTACCTACCAACCCACCTACCTACCTACTCACTTACCTACCTACTCACTTACCTACCTATCCCCCTACCTACCTACCTACCTACCTACACCCCTACCTACCTACTCACTTACCTACCTATCCCCCTACCTACCTACTCACTTACCTACCCACCTACCTACCTACCCCCTACCTACCCACCTACCTACCAACGCACCTACCTACCTACTCACTTACCTACCTACTCACTTACAGATGTGGGAACATAAGAATGTAACTTGACCCGCGGTATTCTAACAGGCGCTTTACGTCATTCCGCACCACCGCTCGCCTGCCCATAGGGGCGCAGTAATACCACTCATTGACCCATTGCTGGCTCGCACATTAGATTAGCCTACCGTTCTCAAACTCCTTGTTGTCTGTCTGGTTGTAATTTAATTATTACGAACAAAGCCTATCTATTTATAGTTTCTATCTCTGTAAATGTCGCCGGGTCTATATCTGTTAACTGTCGGGACAAGTAGAAGTTTAATACATTAGGCTGAGTGTTCTCATATGGAACATGGCATCAGGAAGATGGCTAACGGAGATGACCAGAGATGTGTTTGAAATGGTTCACTCACTCCCTATTCCCTATTACCATGGATGTATTGAGTGCGACTCATAGTGAACTACATGGGGAATGATTTAACAGTTTTGGGACACTACATGGAATATAACTGCGTAAGATATTCATGACTCAAACAAGCAGACGCGCCGATCACTGATGGCAGCAGGTTGAAATATCAGGTAGTATTCAGGTTCCATGTTTAGTTGAATGATAAATCCCATATAAATGGTTGGAATTCTAATGATGTGCAAGTGTGATTTTGTCAACTTAATGCTGTCTGCTAATAGCAGGCTGTGAAGCTGCACAATAAGACCGTGATAGCACGTTAGCTCACGACAGCAGCTTCCATAATATTAACGGTAGCTGTCGGTGGCTAAAAAGCAGATAGCAAACTTTACAACGTTGATTCCTGTAGCTATTTTGATGCTATAAGTTCAACTTCTGTTTCTCGGGCAGGAACGGAGACGAACTCGCATTAGCAGCAAAGCAGCTAGAGGAATGATCGCGCGGTCTCTTTAGCCCTGAGACCATCAGGCAGGCAGCAGGAGGTCGTTGAAGGCTTTATATATTATTATGATATTATGTCTAATAATACATTCGTTGAAAGTACACAGGCTGATCTACTATACGGAATTGGACCGAGGAGTGTTCTCATATGGAACTAGGCTGCGCGCCCGCCCGCGACAAGAGCTGAATTGTAGTCAGCTTGCCCCGCTGCGCGCAGGACGCGTGCGTCCCCCTCTCCGAGCGAGAACGCAGGCGGAATGTCGCTCCCCGTCTGAAACGGCCTTGACTCCTGGAATCCCAAGGTCTTTCATATTGAAATTATCTTGATGGTCTCGGGAGTTGAGACGTGTTAAGGGAGTGCATCAGTCGTGAGCCTCGACAGTAGGCTACCAGCCTGCGCTGCGCTCAGAACAAAGTTGGATGAATGGATGGACTTTTTGGAATCCTGTAAAATGTTTATTGCGCTCTAAAATCATGAAAGCATAAATGTAAAAATGCAGCAACAGAAGTAGTCTAGATGAGATGGTGGTTTAAATGAATGGCAACACATAAATTGAGACATAAATTGAGACTGGTGATAATGCTGATAATCTACAGTAGGGCCTACCTATGGCTTAGTTCATGCTTAGCCATTCATCTCTTACACATGGGCCTATACAATACTTGCACAATCTACTTTGGACGTTAATCCATCCATCTATCAATCAAACTAGCGAATTCAATGGCCAGTCATGGCAAAGCACCCGCTAACGCAGGCTACCCCCCCTCCCACGAAACCGGTTCATCCAGTTTATTTGAATATAAAAGAATTTGGGGGGGGGGGGGGGGGTTACAATAGTCTAGTCCAGGTTCGCTGGAGGACCTGTATTTTCAGTGTTTGCTGGTAGCGGACTGCATCGATGAATGCAATGACTCTCCATGTTTTTCAGTTTTATCATTTTCATCAATAAAACATCATTTTTACAACCATGTCTCATTGATTGGGAAGCCATTTAGAGCTGCCGGTCTATTAGCCTACATTCGGACTCAGAGGATGACATAACTGTTTATTGAGAAACAATTGGCTATATAAAGAAATACCACAATGCATGTAGTCTAGATATATTACATTATGGTTATACACTTTATGGTAGACTGCCCTCTCGCTCGCTAAGCAGGCTACCTTGTGGCTGTTTTGTTCATCGCCTATAGGCTACACATTAGAAAAATGTTTTTTTTTATATAGACCTAGAAGGAATCAGAATATGTGGAAATTTAATTTTAGCCTATTTTAATACAATTCAAATTCTGCTTAGAGGGAATTATTTTCAACGGACATTATGACCTGAGCATAATTAATAATTATCTAAGTTAATAGGCCTATGAGAACGCAACGCTTTTTACGATAGGCTAGGCCTATGCGTCTTGTGATTGTACTGTAGCCTAGGCTACAACTTAAGGCTTGCCCTATTGAATTCATTTTTATAGCCTACTAGGCTACTCATTATTATCGAATTATCTAGTTGATATATGAATAAAACAATAAGCCGTTTTAATGGCTATGGGCTACTAGTTGTAGCTATATGATGCGCTCTGCTCTTACGCACGGTTGAGGCGGCAGCTCAAATACACTTCGCACATCCTCTGCTATAGCATCTCACAGACAGCTAGGTGCACTTCATGCATTGGTAGACAGTTCTGTTCTTGCTGCAGCTTGTGTTCACCATGCAAGTATTTTTTGGGAGGTATTCTTCTGTGGACACTGCGAGGGGCGCCGCAGGAGCGCGCAGCTCTTCAGCCAACTGGAGATGTCGCGTCTGGGGAGGCTCTGCGTCTCTCCACCAGTCCCCAGCGAGTCCAAGCTCAATCAATGAATAATACTAATTTATAATAGCCTACATAGCGCGAAACTGTGCATATAATAGGCTGTAGCCAGCGCGAAACTGCGCATAGCCGTTCATTGAACAGCTGGCGGCCGGTTCTGCAACAGAACACAATTTTAGGGAAAGTCATTGACAGGCGGACTTCAATGTTTTATTAAAATATATTTATGTGCAAATGAAAACCCACAATCGTCCTATGGACCTTACCCCGATTTTGGAAATCAGATAAAGGCGTTCACAAGACCATTTCAATAATCGCATTATTACAATTATCGGTTGATGTCTCACTGTCAAACCTGCCGCTATGCACAAGATAGTTAATGTCCGGATATGATTGGCAATGAGTGATCTTTACTCATGGCGACTATTTCAATTTTGTATGGATCCACACCTCCGATCAAGCTTATTTTGTCTTTGTATCGTGCTGAAGCCATATAGCCTACTGCGCTCAGACTTGGCTACATTAGCTGGTGCCCTGTCGTCAAATTTACTTCCGGGGTTTACGAGTAGCCTACCAGTTGAATGCGTTCCAGAAACAAAACGCAAAACCCTCACGTTCACCACATCTTTACTAACAAATATATTTACAATAGCCTACTGTTATTTTGCGCATTTGACTTAACAGACACCACGTCTTGACCCGACGTCAGTTGCCGAGATAGATAGGCTACTGTAGGCCTAGATATATTATAGGTGTTCGTAATAATTAAATTACATCGAGATGGATAAAACATGTGTTTGAGAACAAGGTAATAATAACCATTAAACGTTATTTGTATAGCCCCTTTCATACAGATACCTTCAGCTCAAAGTGCTTTACAACAGAGCATTTAAATTAAAGAATTTGAAATTTAATGATGCTTCATTCGTAGACTATAGGAGAAAAACACAGAGCCCAGCCTGCTAAATCTACTCAAAGACGCCACCTGGCGGTGGTGCATCACTAAAACGAAATAACACCCGTCTGAAATCCCACGAGATTTCCAACGGGATTTCCCTGCCAAATACCGCGACGTGAAATGCTGCAGCAAGTTACATTTCTAACTTCCCACATCTGTACCTAACTACCTATCCCCCTACCTACTTACCTACCTACCTACCTACCTACTCACTTACCTACCTACCAACCCACCTACCTACCTACTGTACTCACTTACCTACCTACCTATCCCCCTACTTACTACCTACCCCCCTACCAACCTACCTACTCACTTACCTACCTACCTACCTACCTACCTACCTACCTACCTTCCTACCCCCTACCTACCTACCTACCTACCTACCTTCCTACCCCCTACCTACCTACCTACCTACCTACCTACCTACCTACCTACCTACCTACTCACTTACCTACCTACCAACCCACCTACCTACCTACTGTACTCACTTACCTACCTACCTACCTACCTACCTACCTACCTACCTACCTACCTACTGTACTCACTTACCTACCTACCTATCCCCCTACTTACTACCTACCCCCCTACCAACCTACCTACTCACTTACCTACCTACCTACCTACCTACCTTCCTACCCCCTACCTACCTACCTACCTACCTACCTACCCCCTACCTACCTACCTACTCCGTGGAGTGCGTGACAAATAGCGCTGTGTCTAGGATAGCCTACTTCCCGAAGGAAATTTATGTATTTCGTCTGTATTATAGCTCAATTAATCTGGCCCAATGTCTGATTAGCAAGGGAAAATATCGTTTTTTGAATTGAAGGTGGAAGAAAAATGTGCGTCTCATTTGTCCGTGGAAAAAGAAAGTGCGGCTGGCTTGACCGCATGCAGTCAATTACTAGGTAGCACTGCTAACACAAAATAGTGCCACAATTGCGTATCCAACATACACAGCAGACAGAGAGAAGGCTTTGCCGTTATCAAAGCCATGTCATGAGGTGGAGTACATGTGTTAGGCTACTGAACCACCACACCACGTCACACCATACGTCCCACCCCTACATATTCCAGAGGGAAGCAAAAAAACAGTAATCACCCGGGGGCCAGATAAGTGAGCTGTAAAAAATTCTTCCCTGACCCCTCTCAACAAGGCGATCGAGCAAGCTCCTGGAGTATGTTTGTCTACCGGCTAAGAACATTTATAAAGCAATACATTACATGTAGACACTGGTGTATGTCTGTGTGTGCGTGAATGTACCTGGGCCCAGATAGAGGCAGGGGTTGGGGTAGGGTGGGGGTAGGAAAAGGATACGGACCCGGGTTAGGGTGAGGGGAAGGGGGACTGGGCCCAGGTCCAGGCCTAAGCCAGATGTGGACTGGTGTGTGTCTGTGTGTACGTGTGTGTGTGTGTTAACTAAGTACTACAACATCCACAGCTGACACGGGGGTATCTATCAGACTCAGGGTGGTCTGCGGGCGACAGTGGGGCATCCACTAGACCTGGTTAGAAGGTAGGAGGGAGAGAGAGAGGCACTAGGGGAGGCAGAAAACGTTAGTAGCACGCTGAGCCATTTAAGCAACACAGATATCAGAGCAAAACAAGCCTGTTTCAGGGTAACTAGCTTCTGTACACAACTTGATATACATACAGTGCATAGCGGGATATACACCAATGTATATTCTGTTAGCAAACGTTTGCGGCGAACACAAAGCTAACGGAAAGTCGTTCGCTAACGTTCGCTGAATTTGAACGCACCCCAGGTTGAACTGTAATACTCTATTCCAAATTTACAAAATAGTAATTTAAAACTAGAAAGTACATTTCCTGGAGAAAATGTGAGGTGGGCTAGCTGCTGCAGCTGTATGTAACAGCTACTGCTAGAACTACTATGGACCAGGCAATCTCCATGCACCCACCGGCGAAGACCGTGCGTCTCTACCCCACTCAGGGGCTGAGTTGTGGGGTCCGTGGCGTGGACAGTGGGGTGGTGATGAGACTCCGCCCCCTCAGGTCAGAGCTGGTCGAGGACAGTGTACCCCTCTCCGGGCCACCTACCCGCCCGCACCGGTGAAGACCATGTGTCTCTAGCCCATTCAGGGACTGAGTTGTGGGGCCCGTGGCGTGGATAGTTGCGTGGTGGTTAGGCTCCACCCCCTTGGGTCACAGCCAGTTGGTTACAGTGTACCCCTCTCCGGTCAACCTACCTGACTCCACCGGTGAAGACCGTGTGTCTCTAACCCACTCAGGGGCTGAGTTGTGGGGCCCGTGGCATGGATAGTGGCGTGCTGGTTAGGCTCCGCCCCCTTGGGTCACAGCTAGTCGGGGGCAGTACAGTGACCTCCGGGCAATTTCCATGCATCCACCATTGAAGACTGTGTGTCTCTAGCCCACTCATGGGCTGAAAAGTGGGTTCTGTGGCGTGAATAGTGGCGTGGTGGCGAGGCTCCGCCCCTTTTGGTCATAGCCAGTCAGGGACGGTGTACTCCTCGCCGGGCTACCCCCCGGCCCCCACCAGTGAAGATCATGTGTCTCTATTCCACTTTAGCTGAGTTCTGTGCTCCCACATTAGTTATGAAAGGGTGCCTGCACCTTTAAGAGAGGCTGCACATGCACACAAATTAAAAAAAAGCAACAGCTGCCAACACTCTAATCCCAACTGACACTCTGATCCTAGACATGGTCCGCTTCAGACAGCTCTATCGCGAAAACTATAAATGTTACAGCTTATATATTGATACCATAGGAATCCTGAGAACTTGCAGAACATTTCTATGTATAATATGTCCGTATAGCTTAAACACTGTAGGCATGGCAACAAGTTAGAAAAAGGGTAAAAATTAGCAGCTCAAAAGTTAGTGCGGCACCATATGTTTCAATGGGGAGCGCAGTTGCAGAACAAATCGCCATACCTCAAAAACGGTAAGTCACACATCTTAGATACTTACATTGTATGAATCAGCACAGTTGTGTGAATGTTTTGATGTATAATATGTGTATGAGCTGTTAAAACTGTAGGCATGGCGACAAGTTAGAAAAGGGGTAAAAATGCCAAATTAGCAGCTCAAAAGTTAGTCCGGCACCATACGTTTCAATGGGGAGCACAGTTGCCGAACAAATCGTCATACCGTGAAAACTATAAGTCACACAGCTTATGTTTGTGAGCTTTCAAAACTGTAGGAGTGCCAGGAGTTTACAAAATGTGTGAATATTTTCAAAGCAACAGCTGCCACCACTCTAAAAACATGATACTGAACATTCCACCAGCAGTTTCAATGGCACAAAAATTACTATTAAAAGTTAAATGACTAAAAAACTATAAAAAATATCAAAAATCTGAATACATCCGGGAAACAGCTAAAGATGATGAACATTTTAAAGTTTGAATGAAGTTTCTAGCACAAAGTATGAAGAAGTAGTTAAGGGCCAAAAAACTGAGGAGAAAAATAATAAGAAAGAAAGAAAGAAAGAAAGAAAGAAAGAAAGAAAGAAAGAAAGAAAGAAAGAAAGAAAGAAAGAAAGAAAGAAAGAGAAAGAAATAGTGGGAATATCACAAGTTGGGCTAGCTTTTACAAGCTAGCCCACCTAAAAACTGTCACTGAGGTGGAGGTAATAAAAGTAACCTGAAGACACATGTACTGTACTAACAGTATGCGAGGTAGTGAAAAATCAACCATGTTCTGTAAGTAGCAAACAGTTTAGATGCGAAGGTTGTCTACGTTGTTGGATAAATTGTAAACTTATTAAAATTGTGTTCTGGCAACTTAGTGTTTGTGTGGTGCATATGTGGATGCCATGTTGTAAATTGATGGATTACCATCTACTGTACATGTTCACACGCAGATCTGAAAAGCTGGTGGAGGAGGTTGATGAGAGATATGAGGAGGAGAGACATGAGGAGAGATAGGGAGATGAGACATGGGGAGGAGAGACCGCATTGTTTGAACTTCTGGAGCCACTAAAGGAGTGGGGTGGAGAGCAGCAGCTCATTTGCATTTAAAAAAGAGAAACGACGGAAACAGAGGGTAGAATGTGTGGTATTTCCAGAAGAAAATATTGAAAGACCCCAGAGAAGGAGGGGACCTTTACCAAAATAATCTGACCCATATGTGTAAACTCTATTTAGTAATACAAAAACTGCATTTCTTCATCAAGTAATGAAAAGAATAGCTTGCATACTCTCTTATGCTCCAATGTTGACTTTTACTAGACAATGCTTTGAGCCTCTGCTTTTTGTCAGGTCAACCCCATAAAAATAGAAGGTTGCTCTGGGCAAGTCCGATTCCCACACATGGAATCATGGTGCATTGCCGCCATCTAGCGTCGATCTGAGTAACAGGCCTGGCATAAAGGGCTTTCTGAAGGAGAATCAGATTTGTACAGCCAGGTAGGTCACCCATAAGAGGAATTTGCTTAAAGCTGTTGGTGCTTAACAATAAATACACAAGGTAGACAAGGTGCAAGGACAAGACAGGACTGCAAAATATAATAGCTCAAAAAGAAATAGTTAGGAAGCTAATACAGTATAATCCTATATGCTATACAATATACAATAAAAAATAATGTGCAAAATTCCTCTTCCTGAAGTCCACAACCATCTCCACTGTCTTTAGAGTGTTGATCTCCAGGCTCTTTTGGGCGCACCAGGACGGCCAGTCTCCCACCTGTAGGTGGACTCGTCCCCCTCAGAGATGAGCCAATGAGGGTGCTGTCGTCAACAAACTACAGGAGCTTGACTGACTGGTGACTGGAGATGCAACTGTTGGTGTGCAGGGAGAAGAGTAGAGGGGAAAGGACACCGTCGGTCATCCGCCTGCAGGTGGAGTGAGGCGCGTGTATCTGGGAGAGCTAGTCCTCCAGCCGGGCTGGGAGGAGGATGTTGAAGGCGGAGCTGAAGTCCACAAACATGACAGGCATAGGTTCCTGCAGAGTCCAGCAACAGCTGTTATGGATTTGACAAGAGCTCACTTGAACCAAAGGCTGTCAAGTCCTATCAAATCGATGTACCTACAGCGTATCAATCAACGGTAGTTTGGTATGCTGCCAATTCCTAGAGAGACTGCAAGAGCCCTCAAATAGAGCTTGATCTGTACGATTAGCTGCATAGGAGAATGTAAAGCATAATTTTTTAAGAAGTACATTTCAAACCAGCCTGCACACACACACACACACGTGGATTAAGTTCCACTGAGTTTAATCCCCCCCCCCACACACACACACACACACACACACTCACTCTACCTGCCTGTGGAAGAGCTACCTGAGTGGATCTCTGTTTCAGGGGAGTTAGCACTCAGTACAAACTGCTTTATTGGCTTTTGCATGACTCTAAAAGAAAAAAAGTCTATAGGAGGACAAAAATAGACCCTTTTCCTAAGTGTGAACTACTCAAATAACGATGTTTGCACTGATTGATGAAGCACCTGGATGGACCTAAATGACTGGGTGCACCCACTCTTTCAGCAGTGTTTCTCCCATTCTGTTTCCTGTGATCAGTTGAAGTATAGATTTAATAGTGTGGGCCAGGGAATCTGAGCTGGTTCATTGTGTTGTCTGAGTGCCCTGTCTGAAGGACTATGGACCCCGGTCTCAGATATCCAGATTACACAAGGCTTTACAGTTCTTTACCCATGGTGCAGCACTGTACATCTTTGATGTGAAGTACAAGGCCTTATTTCAATACAAAAAAAATGCATCCTTCCCCTCTCTATTCCTTTGGGAAATTGCTGATCTGATGTGACTGGATGGGTATGAGTTGTGTAGTGGAGCAGATACTTTAACCTATCCAGTTAGATGTTAGATCGGAGCTGACCTCGGGGAAGGCCGGAAGGAGGCATGCCTGGGGTATTGAAACGGGGGCTGTGGGTTTTTGAGCCGTGTCCAACTCCCTCTCTGTCTGCCTGTGTGTGTGTGTGTGTGTGTGTGTGTGTGTGTGTGTGTGTGTGTGTGTGTGTGTGTGTGTGTGGGTGTGTTGATCCAGGAGGTTGAGACACAAAGGCCCTGAAATGGGGTCTGCTCCCCTGGCTCCCTAGCTCTTTGTTCAAAGTGGGGTTGCAGTGTACCTGCCGTTTTAAATGGCCCTTTTCAGCTAGGCCGTAAACCGATCCTGGGCCTTTCCTAACCAGGGTGTGCCCCTGCTTCTCTAGTTTACCTGGGGGACCGCGCGGGGAGGGGTGGAGAGAGGGAGCGAGGGAGAGCAGACAGAAGGAGGCAGCTGGTCAGCAGGAGCAAGTTGAGATCAAGGAAGGGATGGAGGGAAGGATGTAAGGGGAGAACACTGAGAAAGGACAAATAAACAAAGGTGGTGATGAGGGTCGTACTCCGCCACCCTCCCCTCCCCGCCCTCCCCTCCTATCTGAGGCACGTTAACTGTATCAACCTCTTTAACCCTGTTTTTCACCTACAGAAACAATGCAGAGCAGCCCACTGTACACAGGCCTAGCGCTACATGCAGATTTAATCACGGTTGAACGGGAAGGGAACAAGCATAATTAAAGACCTGTCCCAAAAAAAAAAAACATTTAGGTCTATCAATAGGCTAATAATTGGGAGATACAGTGGCACTTAATGTATTTTCAATTAAAGTAGCCTATTAGTAAACAATTAAGAAGGCCACAGTGCCGTGGTGCCATACAGGGGATCATGATTATTGTGTGCAAGATTGGGCTCGTCTGGAAATATGTTAGTTGACACTCATTAAACCATCGAACAGCATCCAGCGTTGACGCAGCGACTTGACAATTCCCCGGATGACAGGCCGTTCACAGATGCTCCGTTCCCCGCATATTGAGAGGACATTATTCGCTCATGGCCAATCACAGTTAAGCTGCCCGTCATGTCTGGTGAGTGAGGGAACCTGTTCGGGATTAGGTTGTGACCAAGAGGTTTTGTGCCAAGAGTGTACAAGAGGCTCGTGCGTGAATGCTAGTTTCCCAGGGAAAAGTGTGTGTGCGTGCGTGCGTGAGAGAGAGAGATTGATAGCCAATAGGCTATATGGTAGCGATAATTAGGACCATTACTTTGCCTCTTTTTATTTAATTTTTTATAATTATTTTTTTTTACAAGTAGGCCAAGGCTATTTTGGGGTCCTAAAATAGGCCTGTTCACATTGTACAGGCTTGGGAAGAATATGTGTCACAAAACGTAGGCTATGACTTATTGTTACTGTAGGCAGACAAGCATCCATTAAGGCGAGGTATAGCCTATATTGTGAACCAATGTGTTAATTGAGGTTGCGAACATGAGCAGGCCTGATGATGTCACATGAGCAGGCCTGATGATGTCACATGAGCAGGCCTGATGATGTCACATGTGTAGGCCTGATGATGTCAGATGAGCAGGCCTGATGATGTCACATGTGTAGGCCTGATGATGTCACATGAGCAGGCCTGATGATGTCACATGAGCAGGCCTGACGATGTCACATGAGCAGGCCTGATGATGTCACATGAGCAGGCCTGATGATGTCACATGAGCAGGCCTGATGATGTCACATGAGCAGGCCTGACGATGTCACATGAGCAGGCCTGATGATGTCACATGAGCAGGCCTGATGATGTCAGATGAGCAGGCCTGATGATGTCACATGAGCAGGCCTGATGATGTCACATGTGTGAAGCGTTATTGAGGAAGGAAGCGCGCGGGAGGCACTGCAGTCAAGTGAGCCGCACTTTTTTCTTCCACGGTCAAGTGAGCCGCACTTTTTTTTTCTAAATTCAGAAAAAAAAAAAGGGGTGCGCACCTATTACGGTACACAGTGAACCGGTTGCTGGAATGCAATTTTAGATCGTCATTGCAGCTTTTCCTTCGAACTGACTCACACATTGGGACATCCATGTATATAATTGAGATATAATGTAGAATAAACAAATGTCTGTATTTCGGAAATTATGTAGGCTAGACACAGAACTAGGCTACTTCTCACGCACTCATGCACTGACGTCAATCTGATTCCTCCGAGCTGAGCCCCCCCCTCCCTCCCTCTCTCTCTCTCTCTCTCTCTCTCTCTCTCTCCCTTGCTCGCCTTTCTCTTGCTCTCAGTCTCTCTGGCTAAGAATATTTAATACTCATGTAGTCAATATAATGTGAATTATCCAAAACTCTTCACAGGATGCATTTTGAATCAATCCTCATAAATTATTAATGTACAAACATTTTAAGTGTGTTTTTCTCGTTCTTGACAAGTACTAAAAGGATAATTGTACGGTGTTCATTAGAGTCTCTCATACATGCTTTCAGGACCTCTCCCTCTACCAAACTATGAAAAAATGTCATTTTGACGGTGTGGATTTTCAATAATCCCATCACAAAATCCTACTGTAAGCACATTTTGACTGTTTTTCTGAGGTTTGACCGGTGATTATAGGACAAAAATAATTGTGTTCATGGGAGTGTCTCATACATATGAGCTCAGGACCTCTCCCTCTATCATGTCATGCAAGAATATTACACTTTAACAGAGTAGATTTTGAATAATCCCATCACAAAATCCTACTGTAAGCACATTTTGACTGTTTTTGTGAACTTTGACAGGTGATTATAGGATATATATAATTTTGTTGATGGGAGTGTCTCATATCCCTGAATTCAGGACCTCTCCCTCTATCATGTCATGCAGGATTATTAGACTTTTACAGTGTAGATTTTGAATAATCCCATCACAAAGTCCTACTGTAAACACATTTTGACTTTCTGAACTTTTGACAGGTGATTATAGGAGAAATCTAATTTTGTTCATGGGATATGTCTCATATAGATTTTGTGATGGGATTATTCAAAATCTACACTGTAAAAGTCAAATATTCTTGCATGAATTTATAGAGGGAGAGGTCTTGAACTCAGGGATATGAGACACTCCCATGAAAAAAATTATATTTCTCCTATAATAACCTGTCAAAGTTCAGAAAAACAGTCAAAATGTGCTTACAGTAGGACTTTGTGATGGGATTATTGAAAATCTACACTGTAAAAGTCAAATATTCTTGCATGACATGATAGAGGGAGAGGTCCTGAACTCATATGTATGAGACACTCCCATGAACAAAATTATTTTTCTCCTATAATCACCTGTCAAAGTTCAGAAAGTCAAAATGTGCTTACATTAGGACTTTGTGATGGGATTATTCAAAATCTACACTGTAAAATTCAAATATTCTTGCATGACATGATAGAGGGAGAGGTCCTGAACTCAGGGATATGAGACACTCCCATGAACAAAATTATATTTCTCCTATAATCACCTGTCAAAGTTCAGAAAGTCAAAATGTGCTTACATTAGGACTTTGTGATGGGATTATTCAAAATCTACACTGTAAAAGTCAAATATTCTTGCATGAATTTATAGAGGGAGAGGTCCTGAACTCAGGGATATGAGACACTCCCATGAACAAAATTATATTTATCCTATAATAACCTGTCAAAGTTCAGAAAAAGTCAAAATGTGCTTACAGTAGGACTTTGTGATGGGATTATTCAAAATCTACACTGTAAAAATCTAATATTCCTGCATGACATGATAGAGGGAGAGGTCCTGAACTCAGGGATATGAGACACTCCCATGAACAAAATTATATTTCTCCTATAATCACCTGTCAAAGTTCAGAAAAACAGTCAAAATGTGCTTACAGTAGGATTTTGTGATGGGATTATTGACCGTCAAAATGATAGTTTGGTAGAGGGAGAGGTCCTGAAAGCATGTATGAGAGACTCTAATGAACACCGTATAATTATACTTTTAGTACTTGTCAAGAACGAGACAAATACACTGTACACAATGTTTGTACAGTAATACTTTGTGAGGAAATTATTCAAAATCCATCCTGTGAAGAGTTATGGATAATTCACATTATATTGACTACATGAGCATTACATATTCTTAGCCAGAGAGACTGAGAGCAAGAGAAGAGAGACTGAGAGCAAGAGAAAAGAGAGAGAGAGAGAGAGTCAGAATTGACGTCAAGTGCATGAGTGGGTGAGAAATAGGCTAGTTCTGCGTCTAGCCTACTTATTTCCGAAATACATACATTTATTTATTCTACATTATATCTTAATTATATAAATTAATGTCCCAATGTGCGATTAGCCATATCAGTGTAAGAAAAAGAAGCAGCGACGATATAAATATCTAGTGCAGAAACCGTTTCACCGTAATACCTCTAATAGGTACGCACCCCGTTCTTGTTTTGAATTTAGAAAAAAAAAGTGCGGCTCACTTGACCGTGGAAGAAAAAAGTGCGGCTCACTTGACTGCAGTCGGGAGGCGGACTGATTTCTACGGTGTGAACTTCCTTCGAGCGCATTACCGCTTCGCTCCAGCGGAGAGGACAGACAGCAGGTAGGGCCGCTGTTGAAGCAATATCACGTTATAAAGTGTCAATCAAATTGATCACTAGGCTAACTTGCTACAGCATGGCTGTGGCTTTAAAAAACTTTTGTAAGGTGCACCTTGAGACAGTTCTTTAACTTTTATTTGTAGCCTAATCAATTA
>NW_028176221.1:212500-217717 GCF_949987555.1 Borostomias antarcticus
GAGTGCATGTATGCTGTTAAAGGTGTTAGAGTGGGCATGTATGCTGTTAAAGGTGTTAGAGTGCATGTATGCTGTTAAAGGTGTTAGAGTGGGCATGTATGCTGTTAAAGGTGTTAGAGTGCATGTATGCTGTTAAAGGTGTTAGAGTGCATGTATGCTGTTAAAGGTGTTAGAGTGCATGTATGCTGTTAAAGGTGTTAGAGTGCATGTATGCTGTTAAAGGTGTTAGAGTGGGCATGTATGCTGTTAAAGGTGTTAGAGTGGGCATGTATGCTGTTAAAGGTGTTAGAGTGGGCATGTATGCTGGAGACTTTAGTCCCCCGTTCAGCAGCACTCGTGAATAAAACAGCCAAACTGGAAGTGAGTGAGCGAGTCCATTTTGTCAGCCTCTGGGAAGCGAGGTGGTGGGGCTGTGATGGGACCAGGCTCCTGTGTCCCAGCGGCTGTCTGGATCGTGCGGCCGTGTCTGGCACTCTGGATCGTGCGCTCGTGTCTGGTTCTCTGGATCGTGCGGTCGTGTCTGGTTCTCTGGATCGTGCGGCCGTGTTTGGCACTCTGGATCGTGCGGTCGTGTCTGGTACTCTGGATCGTGCGGTCGTGTCTGGTACTCTGGATCGTGCGGTCGTGTCTGGTCCTGTGGATCGTGCGGTCGTTCTGGTTCTCTGGATCGTGCGGTCGTGTCTGGTACTCTGGATCGTGCGGTCGTGTCTGGTCCTCTGGATCGTGCGGTCGTGTCTGGTACTCTGGATCGTGCGGTCGTGTCTGGTGCTCTGGATCGTGCGGTCGTGTCTGGTTCTTTGGATCGTGCGGTCGTGTCTGGTACTCTGGATCGTGCGGTCGTGTCTGGTCCTCTGGATCGTGCGGTCGTGTCTGGTACTCTGGATCGTGCGGTCGTGTCTGGTGCTCTGGATCGTGCGGTCGTGTCTGGTTCTTTGGATCGTGCGGCCGTGTCTGGTACTCTGGATCGTGCGGTCGTGTCTGGTCCTGTGGATCGTGCGGTCGTGTCTGGTTCTCTGGATCGTGCGGCCGTGTCTGGTCCTCGACAAGCAGCCTGACTCACTGTTGTTTTGTTCATTTACCTGAAGAGAGGGGGGTGGGACGAGTTAAGCCTCGAATACACTAGAAGACTTTCACAATCCGAACAGATTATGAAATGACTGAGAGTATACACTAGACCACTGGCTTCTGGGAGTATACACTAGACCACTGGCTTCTGAAAGTATACACTAGACCACTGGCTTCTGAGAGTATACACTAGACCACTGGCTTCTGAGAGTATACACTAGACCACTGGCTTCTGAGAGTATACACTAGACCACTGGGAGTATACACTAGACGACTGGCTTCTGAGAGTATACACTAGACGACTGGCTTCTGAGAGTATACACTAGATGACTGGCTTCTGAGAGTATACACTAGACCACTGGCTTCTGAGAGTATACACTAGACGACTGGCTTCTGAGAGTATACACTAGACGACTGGCTTCTGAGAGTATACACTAGACCACTGGCTTCTGAGAGTATACACTAGACCACTTGCTTATACACTATTGTTCATTTCACAATTGCCACTCCGACTACCCCCAACTAGTGCAGACTGCTGCTGACTAGGACAGACTCGGCAGGGTTGTGAATCGTGTATAAAATCGGGCATAATATCTTGTAGGCAAGGCAAGGCAAGTTTATTTATATAGCACATTTCAGCCACAGGGCAATTCAAGGTGCTTTACATGAGACATTAAAAGCTTTAAAACAAAAAGCAAGACATTATAGACATTTAAAACAAAAAGCAGGACAAATAGAATACAGGAATAAAAGTTAGTGTAGTGTATCCTCAGCTTTACTGGTTATTTGTCTTTATGGATTGAGGATTTGTCTGCTCGTGATTGAGACCTTGGCTTAGTGACTGTGTTCTTTGGCAGGTTTCATACTGACACACAGACACACACACACACACACACACACACACACACACACACACACACACACACACACACACACACACACACACACACACACACAGGATGGCGTGGGGGCGGGCTGCATGCACTGACAGGAAGCAGCAACAATGCTAAGAGGAAGCTGCTCTGAAAGGGGAAGTGAGGTGGCAGGTTCTAGAACACAGTGTGAAACCCCCCACTCTCGCTATACAACACACACACATCAATACAACACACACTCTGACTCACAGCTGGGATTGAGTGTTGTGTTTTCACCTTTGACTTAATAACTGAAGGTTCTAGTAGTTGTAGTACTTTATCCCTGGGGGAAATTCACAGTCACAGCATCAAACGACAACAAAGTAACACAGACTAGAATACACATTTACAATATAATCTACACATTTACAATATAATCTACACATTTACAATATAATCTACACATTTACAATATAATCTACACATTTACAATATAATCTACACATTTACATCTAATCTAGTCTAGATGTTCTAAACTACTAAGTCATTGGTCCTAGCAGGGTAGGAATTTCATTTTTGGGGGCATTTGGCCTTCGGTGTCATTCAATCTGAGATTTGAAGCCTACGAATGAATGACTTTAAAGCAGTAATTCAGTGATCCCTTTAACTGAATGGTCTCCTGCAGGCATTCCCAAACTGTGAGGCGGGAAGAGGGGAAAAAAGGAAAACATTTTTTATTTTTGAATTTTCTATGGTTTTTATGAATGAAACGTGATTTTAAAGGTCAGAAAATCGAAATAAATAATGAGGGAGAAGTATTCTAAATGTGTGGTTAGTGCAGAGAGAGCCTCCCCCCGCAGGCATGAATGTATTGTGCGAAAATGTCATAACGTTAACTAGCAGCAGGTGCCACCGAGCTAACTTAGCTGTGTAGCGTTATGGGCTAGCTAACGCTGCCTTGCATAATGGACACATTTGAGGGGTTGGAGGGCGCGGGTGTGTCACTGTTTTCAGAGGGGAGGCCCACATTGATGGAGTTTGGGAACTCATGGTCTACTGAATTTTTACCACCCAAATAAGATACAATAACTGTTCTCTATACCCAATAAATAAGAAACATAAATGACATGAAAAACAAATAGCCTACATTATTCACGTTTTGTATCAAATTATGCCTCCATAATGTTGTCATAAGTCATACAATCTTGGTTGAATCCTATGGAGCCGAGCAAGCATTATGCCCCTTCCCTGGAAATGCTATGTAGCACCATAGTACTGTATAGCCAAGCAGCCGCCTGACAATCATCCATGCAGCACAATCCGTTTCAGTTGATGTTCATTGTCCCTAGATCGAGACTTAAGACCAAGGGTGACCGAGCTTTTGCGGTGGCTGGCCCAAAGCTCTGGAACAGCCTCCCTCCACACATTAGACACGCACAGAACCTAGGGCTCTTTAAGTCTCAGCTTAAAACGCACTTGTTTTCACTGGCTTTTGAGGCCTGATAGCCTACATCCCCTGTCCTGTTCTGTGTCCTGTCCTTTTATTGTTCTGTGATTATGTGCACTTTATTCTGTTTTTTGTTTTAGTTTATTTTATATATTGTACAGCACTTTGGTGCAACTTCGGTTGTTTTTAAACGTGCTTTATAAATAAAGTTGACCTTGACCTTGACCTTCATCTCTTTAGTCACAGCATTATTCTAGAAAGGCAATATAGTGCAACGTACTGTAATAAGGTTACTAGCTATCAATAGCTAGTGTACTCGGATTCTAGCTATGTTAGCTAGCTAGCTAACTAGCAAGCTAGTATAGGGCTGTGAACTTACACAGGTATTAAACACGGAAGGCTTGAGTCAGTTAAGCACTCATTAAGTTGGCAATCTACTTAGCACTAACAATGTTGGCTGTCAGTAATGTAACATTAACTAACGTTAGCTAGCTAACTGAAGTCTGTGGCCTGTGGAGTTAGCTAGCTAGCTGAAGTCTGTGGTCTGTGGTCTGTGGAGTTAGCTAGCTAGCTGAAGCCTGTGGTCTGTGGAGTTAGCTAGCTAGCTGAAGCCTGTGGTCTGTGGAGTTAGCTAGCTAGCTGAAGCCTGTGGTCTGTGGAGTTAGCTAGCTAGCTGAAGCCTGTGGTCTGTGGAGTTAGCTAGCTAGCTGAAGTCTGTGGTCTGTGGAGTTAGCTAGCTAGCCATCACGTGGTCTGTGGAGTTAGCTAGCCATCACGTGGTCTGTGGAGTTAGCTAGCTAGCCATCACGTGGTCTGTGGAGTTAGCTAGCTAGCCATCACGTGGTCTGTGGCGTTAGCTAGCTAGCCATCACGTGGTCTGTGGAGTTAGCTAGCTAGCCATCACGTGGTCTGTGGAGTTAGCTAGATAGCCATCACGTTAGCCATCACTCATCACAAAGAGACTTTCTCTGCTCTGGAAATTATTTTGTTGAGTAAGTAAATTCAGAGCTTGTTTGCTTGCTTGCGCTCAACGAACCACAACGCAGGAGCAGTCCTTGCAGCTGGTTGCGTGTGACAGTTTCACATCGCATCAAAGCCACTAGCAGGCTACAGTTGTATACTACCGGTGTAACGCTTTATTGATATCAATGTCGCCTCATTTGAATTCATTTCGGAATATCAAAAAAAACGACAGGAGACCAATGATGCCTTGAAAGCAACCTTGAGATTTAGATGGTAGCAGGGGCACAAAAGTCATAGTAAATGGTAAATGGACTGCACTTATATAGCGTTTTTCAACCTTAGCGGCACTCAAAGCGCTTTACAATGGCCTCTCATTCACCCATTCACACACACACTCACACACCAATGGCGGTAGCTGCCATGCAAGGTGCTAACCTGCTCATTGGGAGCAATTTGGGGTTTGGTGTCTTGCTCAAGGACACTTCGACATGTGAACAGTTGGAGCTGGGATTCGAACCACTGACCCTTCGATCACTGAACGACTCGCTCTACCAACTGAGCTACAGCCGCCCCAATAGTGACCACAGGGGGTAGAATTATTTCCGGGGCATCACGGCCAGAGGGAGGGCCATCGATGGCCATGGTCGTGGTGGCTCTGGTGTGATTCCCACCCTGGGTCCCCTAAGGTCCCCACATGTGAGAGCTCTGCTCGGGTGGCTTCTCCCCCGTCCTCTGGGAGTTGTCACCCTGTCATCGCTGCGCTCGGAGGAGATTTAGACGAGGCGTATTTCCACGTCAGAGTGGTGCTTCAGCACAGAGCCCCGCCCACACTGTCCTCCCACCTTCCAGAGAGAGAGAGAGAGAGAGAGAGGCGGAGGGGAGAGAGAC
>NW_028176220.1:0-10000 GCF_949987555.1 Borostomias antarcticus
GCAGCAGGCGTGCAAATTCCACACGCAAGCCGGGACAGTCCGATGAGCGGCGGTGCCGGGAGTCGACGGGGTGGAGGGGAGAGTTCGGTGGGGCGGGCCGGCCGCGCGCGTGCGGTGCGGGTCCCGGGGTTGGTGTCCGCCTCGCCGCTTACACCGGCGTCCGTGCGGAAGGCCACCCGGGGTCCGTCGTCGGCGCGCGCGGTCCCCGCTTCCCTTATTCTCTATCTCTCCCCCTCCCCTTCTCCCGTCCGCTGCGAGCCCGGGGGGAGAACTGAGTCAGAAAACGAAGGCAGAGGGAGGCGACTCCTAGAAGGAGAAAACCGACAGCCTTCACGAGGCCTCCTTTGTAAGTAGCAAGAAATGGTGAAAACCAGCTTGTGAAACTAATGTCGGCCTGTCGGAATTCTCAAAAGTCCAAGGGATCCTGGCCGGTTCGGCCGACCGTCGCTCCCCTCTGGGTAACCGGGTGGGAGCGAGAGGTCGGCCGGACTTGCCAGGATCCCTTTTTTTTTGTTTTGTGTTTCAGACTACCAGGGCCCCGGATTTAGCCGGGTGAGAGGGCCAGTTTGAGCCCGCTAAATAGAGGTCGATTGATGTAAATAATCGCCGGCCAAGAGCCCCGGATTTAGCCGGGTGAGAGGGCCAGTTTGAGCCCGCTAAATAGAGGTCGATTGATGTAAATAATCGCCGGCCAAGAGCCCCGGATTTAGCCGGGTGAGAGGGCCAGTTTGAGCCCGCTAAATAGTGGTCGATTGATGTAAACAATCGCCGGCCCAGAGCCCCGGATTTAGCCGGGTGAGAGGGCCAGTTTGAGACCGCTAAACAGTGGTCCATTGACGTAAACAATCGCCGGCCCAGAGCGGTCCATGTGATTGTTTACGCAGCCCTGATTAGGGTTAGAGCTCGAATGGGCGTGGCTCTAACCCGGAAACATGTGCGGGCACGACACGGGCAAGCACGCACCATTTTGAAGGTTTTCGGCAGCAGAAATGCCACGGTGGGGAAAGCCGAAACACGATTACAAGCGCCCGGAGAAAGTTTGTAAGATTTGTGGCGGAAAAGGTATTCGCCGGCTAGACAAACACTTGCGGTCCGCGCACAAAATACTGCCTGGAACTCCGGCGTATATCGACTTCACAGCGGAGTCCGGGCGAAAGAGCATGCCGGCGCAGGTGCTCGACTTAGGGGAGGAACCGGAGCTCAATGCGGGGACCGGACCAGAGCTCGATCTGGGGACCGGACCGGAGCTCGATGCGGGGAGTAAATCGCGGGGCAAGTCGCCCGAGGCAGAACCGGGCACCAGCGGCCTTGAAACGCCCGAAGCAGAACCGGGCACAAGCGGCCTTGAAACGCCCGAAGCAGAACCGGGCACAAGCGGCCTTGAAAGGCCCGAAGCAGAACCGGGCACAAGCGGCCTTGAAACGCCCGAAGCAGAACCGGGCACAAGCGGCCTTGAAACGCCCGAAGCAGAACCGGGCACAAGCGGCCTTGAAACGCCCGAAGCAGAACCGGGCACAAGCGGCCTTGAAACGCCCGAAGCAGAACCGGGCACAAGCGGCCTTGAAAGGCCCGAAGCAGAACCGGGCACAAGCGGCCTTGAAATGCTAGCGGAGCTGGCTACATTGCCCTGCGGCCAGGCGGTTCGATCGACCGACAGTAGCACATCGCCGTTGGGGTCGGACGGAGGGCGAGACGGGCCTATTGAACCGGGGCCTGGAGCCGACAGCTGGTCAGAGCGAGGGGCCACTAGCGAGAGCCAGACAGATGACGAACGGATGGAGCTGCCGTTGAGTCTAAAAGATCCGGCTTTGTCTGAGGTAGCTAGCGGGGTATTAGAGGCATATTGCCGGCACTTATTAGGTGCGTTTCCCTCGGAAAAGCGTCGTCAAAATACCCACTCTAGCCTCCGGCGGGTAATAGAGTTCCTCAAGACCTTACATGGTCCATCCGGTGATGTTGATGAACGGATGTCTGGTCTAAAGAACCATCGGATGACAGATAGGTGGTTAAGGGAACTAAAAGCCCGCCCGATTGCACCGACAACGGTGAACAATTATTGCCTAGATATCTCTGCCTTCCTCCGGCACCTGTCTGAATACAAGCCCCTTGCTTGTGGCCCCAGCGTGCTACGGAGGTTACGCTTGAAATTTGCAAAGATACTACGCGACCAGCGCCGGTGTGTGAGACAGCACCGGGAAAAGGTATACAAATCAGTCCAAGCGACGCTCTTAACGGCGGCCCAATTAACAGAACTCCTCGGTGCGATCCGGAGATCCATACCGGACCTCTTCGATGGCCTGGAATTAGATCCTTGCCACCGAAAATCGAACCGATTGGCGGCGAGTATCGTCATCTATCTGACGGCTCTTAATGGTTGCCGGAGGGGTAAGTTTTATCGACCGGGGAACGGTTCATTTATCGTCCGACCCATTGATCTAATCGGACCATATTATATGCTTGTTCTTCCCCCAGGAACCTGGATCAATCTCAAAGGGGATGACATCGATCGAGCAACCCAGCGAGACGGTCTATTCCTGGTCGGAGTGGCCGAACACAAGACGGCACATTTACACGGGGAAGCAGTCCTCTGTTGTAAGGCAGAAGAATATCAATGGCTGGCCCGGTATCGAACCGCGGCAAAGCGGCTCCCCGGATACAGGTGAGCCAGTGGAATGAACCAGGGACAAGGGGAATAAACCATGTGTCTGTCCCTGAGCAGGTAAACAAGGCTGATCGAGTCTAAAACTAATATTCTGCTCTCTCATTGTCTCCAGGAAAGGCCCATCGACCCTCTTCTTCAGCAGTAGCGGACAGCCGGCGGTGAATCTCTCCGTCAGCGTCAACAGAGTCTTCCAGGCCATGGGCTACCCTGGGATGACATTACACAAATTGCGACATGTTTTAGCTACTTTAAGCTGGGAGAAACTCGAGGCCGGTGACCGCACATTGGTTGCCCAGCACATGTGCCACAGTCTGAACGCCCAAGAATCGTACTATGTCCGCCTCGGCTCGGTCGAGCGGCATGTGAAAGCACGGGGACTGATGGAACGATTGCTGGCACCGTGAAAGTTCAAATAAATGGCCATTCAATGGCGAAATGTGAACAGCAGAGTATGTGTGAATCAATCAACCTTACAACACATACTCAATAATCATAATCAATCCCCCGGAGCCCTGGGGCCCTGAGAGGGGTAGGGCCCCTGTGTCGTCCCCCGGAGCCCTGGGGCCCTGAGAGGGGTAGGGCCCCTGTGTCGTCCCCCGGAGCCCTGGTCCCCTGAGAGGGGCAGGGCCCCTGTGTCGTCCCCCGGAGCCCTGGGGCCCTGAGAGGGGTAGGGCCCCTGTGTCGTCCCCCGGAGCCCTGGTCCCCTGAGAGGGGCAGGGCCCCTGTGTCGTCCCCCGGAGCCCTGGTCCCCTGAGAGGGGCAGGGCCCCTGTGTCGTCCCCCGGAGCCCTGGTCCCCTGAGAGGGGCAGGGCCCCTGTGTCGTCCCCCGGAGCCCTGGGGCCCTGAGAGGGGTAGGGCCCCTGTGTCGTCCCCCGGAGCCCTGGGGCCCTGAGAGGGGTAGGGCCCCTGTGTCGTCCCCCGGAGCCCTGGGGCCCTGAGAGGGGTAGGGCCCCTGTGTCGTCCCCCGGAGCCCTGGGGCCCTGAGAGGGGTAGGGCCCCTGTGTCGTCCCCCGGAGCCCTGGTCCCCTGAGAGGGGTAGGGCCCCTGTGTCGTCCCCCGGAGGTGAGAGCAGGTGAGAGCAGGATAAAGACGTGTGAGAATAATCCTCACTAGTCATTTTTTGGGAAATTCCAAACACGGCCGGAAAAATGGCAAAGTCCAGCCTCGGCCGTCCGAGAAATTTTACAAGTCAGAGGGAGAGGGACCCCACAAAAGGGCATATTGGTGAAACAACACCACTGAAAATAAAGCACCGCTTTAATCCCCATAGGCGGGGGAGAATCTGCTCCCCGGGAGCTCACCCGGGAATCCCGGGGAGAGGCTCCCCGGGATTTTTTCCGGCTCCGGGTAAATCTGAGAGTCGGTCTGTACTATTTCGAACACGTATCGGCGGGTTGTAAATATGGCAGAGTCCCAATGACTGGGTTCCAATGGGGGGACGGAAGAGGAGGCCGAGGGGCCTTGTCCTCAACCCCGAGATGGTGCGCCGGCTCGGGAACGGAGCCGGGGAGGCCGGATAAGACCCGCCCGGGTCTCATTAGGAGCGAAGACATTTTCAACAGTTTGCCTGGGGAGCGGTCCCTCTGGGGACCGAACGAAGGAGCGGAGACGGTCGGGTGCCGGCGAGCGGTCCCTCTGGGGGCCGAACGAAGGAGCGGAGACGGTCGGTGGGTCTGCCCGCGGCGGTGCGCCATGCCGGACGCGCGCGGCTTCCGACGGCGGAGGAGGGAACGTCCAGTGTAAGGGGACTGTTCTCTCTGCCCGTCTGTCGGATGTCTGCGCGCGGCCCGGGTAGGCGTGCGGCCCGGGGAGACGCTCGGCCCCGGGGCCCGGTTCTCGACCCGGAGCGGGGGACCCCCCCTGGCTCTCGGTCTGCGGGAGAGGGGGAGCGGTCCCCGGGCCCGAACGATGGATCACTCGGCGGGGGAGCGGTCCCCTCTCACTAGTTAGCCGAGGGAGCGGTCCCTCTTTACGCACGGAGCCCGGGGAGCGGTCAACGGGCCCGAACGATGGATCACTCGGCGGGGGAGCGGTCCCCTCTCACTAGTTAGCCGAGGGAGCGGTCCCTCTTTACGCACGGAGCCCGGGGAGCGGTCCCCGGGCCCGAACGATGGATCACTCGGCGGGGGAGCGGTCCCCTCTCACTAGTTAGCCGAGGGAGCGGTCCCTCTTTACGCACGGAGCCCGGGGAGCGGTCCCCGGGCCCGAACGATGGATCACTCGGCGGGGGAGCGGTCCCCTCTCACTAGTTAGCCGAGGGAGCGGTCCCTCTTTACGCACGGAGCCCGGGGAGCGGTCAACGGGCCCGAACGATGGATCACTCGGCGGGGGAGCGGTCCCCTCTCACTAGTTAGCCGAGGGAGCGGTCCCTCTGACGCACGGAGCCGAGGGAGCGGTCCCTCTTTACGCACGGAGCCCGGGGAGCGGTCCCCGGGCCCGAACGATGGATCACTCGGCGGGGGAGCGGTCCCCTCTTACTTGGCGGCCGGGGGAGCGGTCCCTCTGGGGGCCGAACGAAGGAGCGGAGACGGTCGGGGGCCGGCGAGCCCCGGCGGTCGGTGTGTCTGCCCGCGGCGGTGCGCCATGCCGGACGCGCGCAGCTTCCGACGGCGGAGGAGGGAACGTCCAGTGTAAGTGGACTGTTCCCTCTGCCCCGGCGTCGGCTGACTGTGCGCGGCCCGGGTAGGCGTGCGGCCCGGGGAGGCCCTCGGCCCCGGGGCCCGGCTCTCGACCCGGAGCGTGGGGCCGGAACATGACCAGGACCGCGGGGCCGGAAGAGAGAGCGGTCCGCGGTCAGCAGGAGGGCAGTCTCGGTCAGTCGGAGCGGTCCGCAGCGGACCGTCCCCGACAACCTTCTTTTTCGCAAAGTCCTGGGCATTACCAGGTACGCATGGTTCCGTTTGGAGAGCCAGGGCCCACTAAGTCCCACTGATTACCAGGGCCACATAGTTCTGGAGGCCGAGGCCCTGGAAGTCTAGTGCCCGAGGGGAGGGTGCTTAAGGGTGGGTACACGGGTTCGAACGGTGCGCGAGGTTACCGGGCTGTCCCGGAGGTCCGGTGCCCGGAAAGGTGGGGCCCTGAGAGGGGTAGGGCCCCTCCGTCGACCCCCGGATTCCTGGTCCCCTGAGAGGGGCAGGGCCCCTCTCTATCCCCCCCCAGCCCTGGTCCCCTGTGCGGGGTAGGGCCCCTCCGTCGACCCCCGGAGCCCTGGGGCCCTGAGAGGGGTAGGGCCCCTGTGTCGTCCCCCGGAGCCCTGGTCCCCTGAGAGGGGCAGGGCCCCTCTCTATCCCCCCCCAGCCCTGGTCCCCTGTGCGGGGTAGGGCCCCTCCGTCGACCCCCGGAGCCCTGGTCCCCTGAGAGGGGCAGGGCCCCTGTGTCGTCCCCCGGAGCCCTGGTCCCCTGAGAGGGGCAGGGCCCCTCTCTATCTCCCCCCCAGCCCTGGTCCCCTGTGCGGGGTAGGGCCACTGTGTGATCCCCCCGGAGCCCCGGCCCCAAAATGCGGGTAAAGGCCCTGACGTGTGAGAATTATCCTCAGTAGTGATTTTTTGGCAAAGTCCAAACTCGGCCGGAAAAATGGCAAAGTCCAGCCTCGGCCGGCCGATAAATTTTACAAGTCAGAGGGAGAGGGACCCCACAGAACGGCGTATGGGAGGAACCGCACCACCGAAAATAAAGCATCGCTTTAATCCCCATAGGCGGGGGAGAATCTGCTCCCCGGGAGCTCACCCGGGAATCCCGGGGAGAGGCTCCCCGGGATTTTTTTGGGCTCCGGGTAAATCTGGGAGTCGGTCTGTACTATTTCGAACACGTATCGGCGGGTTGTAAATTGGGCAGAGTCCCAATGACTGGGTTCCAATGGGGGGACGGAGGAGGAGGCCGAGGGGCCTTGTCCTCACCCCGAGATGGTGCGCCGGCTCGGGAACGGAGCCGGGGAGGCCGGATAAGACCCGCCCGGGTCTCATTAGGAGCGAAGACATTTTCAACAGTTTGCCTGGGGAGCGGTCCCTCTGGGGACCGAACGAAGGAGCGGAGACGGTCGGGGGCCGGCGAGCCCCGGCGGTCGGTGGGTCTGCCCGCGGCGGTGCGCCATGCCGGACGCGCGCGGCTTCCGACGGCGGAGGAGGGAACGTCCAGTGTAAGGGGACTGTTCTCTCTGCCCGTCTGTCGGATGTCTGCGCGCGGCCCGGGTAGGCGTGCGGCCCGGGGAGACGCTCGGCCCCGGGGTCCCGGTTCTCGACCCGGAGCGGGGGACCCCCCCTGGCTCTCGGTCTGCGGGAGAGGGGGAGCGGTCCCCCGGCCCGGACGACGGATCACGGCGGGGGAGCGGTCCCTCTTAACACGGCGGGGGAGCGGTCCCTCTTAACACGGACCGAGAAGAGTCTGACGCGCGCGCGAGTCAAAGGGCTTCTCCAAACCCCAAGGCGAAGGCCGGCGCACGCCGGCTGAGGCGGGATCCCGGCCCCTCGGGGCTCCGGGCGCACCGCCGCCCCGTCCCCCTCCCCGCTCTCGGGAAGGGAGGAGGCGCGGAGTGAGAGCGCGCGCGGCAGGACTCCAAAGACGGTCGACTTATGCCCGGAGCTCGGCGGCAGCGTAACGCCCCTGGCTCTCGGATCGCTCGGCGGGGCAGCGGTCCCCGGGCACCCGAACGACGGATCGCTCGGCGGGGGAGCGGTCCCCTCTTACTTGGCGGCCGGGGGAGCGGTCCCCTCTCACTAGTTAGCCGAGGGAGCGGTCCCTCTGACGCACGGAGCCGAGGGAGCGGTCCCTCTTTACGCACGGAGCCCGGGGAGCGGTCCCCATTACTAGTTAGCCGAGGGAGCGGTCCCTCTTTACGCACGGAGCCCGGGGAGCGGTCCCCATTACTAGTTAGCCGAGGGAGCGGTCCCTCTGACGCACGGAGCCGAGGGAGCGGTCCCTCTTTACGCACGGAGCCCGGGGAGCGGTCCCCATTACTAGTTAGCCGAGGGAGCGGTCCCTCTGACGCACGGAGCCGAGGGAGCGGTCCCTCTTTACGCACGGAGCCCGGGGAGCGGTCCCCGTTACGCACGCACCCACACACACTCACTGTCTCCCACGGTCCGAAAGGCAAACGTCTCCGGCCTAGGGAGGGCCGTCGGGGGGGTCTTATCTCCCCCGGCCGGTTCCTCTCGACCGCCGGAGCGCCTCCGGGCCGGTCCGCGCGACAGGGGGAGCGTTCCCCCTGCCGCCGGTGCCGCAGCCGCCCTCCTCACGGCGAGGCCGAGTCGCCCCGTCTCACCCGGTCGTCCTACACGGCGGCGTGGCGGGTGAGCGCGCAGGTGGCCTCGGCGGGCCCCCCTGCGCCTCTCCCTCCCGCCCGTCGCCGAAAGCACCGTTTCTCACAACCTCCCGGTCGCTCCCGGTTCCTCCTCTTTTACCGCACGACTGCCGGCGAGGCGCCCCCCTCCGCGGCGGGGCCCTGCCGACAGCGCGCTCTCCTCCGGGCGTCGGGGGTCCGCCCTCCTTCGCCCGCCCTCGGGGCTACCTGGTTGATCCTGCCAGTAACATATGCTTGTCTCAAAGATTAAGCCATGCAAGTCTAAGTACGCACGGCCTGTACAGTGAAACTGCGAATGGCTCATTAAATCAGTTATGGTTCCTTTGATCGCTCCCCTGTTACTTGGATAACTGTGGTAATTCTAGAGCTAATACATGCGACCGAGCGCCGACCCCCATCCGCTGGCGGGGAGGCGCGCATTTATCAGCACCGCTCCCCACGGCCCGGCGCGCGGCGGGCGGCGGAGGGCGACCTCCCCGTCCCCACGCCGGGACCCGCACTGGTGACTCTGGATAACCTCTGGCCGATCGCTGGCCCTCCGCGGCGGCGACGTCTCATTCGAATGTCTGCCCTATCAACTTTCGATGGCAGTTTCTGGGACTTCCACGGTGACGACGGGTTACGGGGAATCGGGGTTCGATTCCGGAGAGGGAGCCTGAGAAACGGCTACCACATCCAAGGAAGGCAGCAGGCGCGCAAATTACCCACTCCCGACTCGGGGAGGTAGTGACGAAAAATAACGATACGGGCCTCTGTGGAGGCGTCGTGATCGGAATGAGTACAAACACAAACCCCTTTGCGAGGATCCATCGGAGGGCAAGTCTGGTGCCAGCAGCCGCGGTAATTCCAGCTCCGATAGCGTATATTAATGTTGCTGCAGTTAAAAAGCTCGTAGTTGGATATCGGCGACGGGCGTGCCGGACGGAGGAGCGGGCGGCGGGCGGCGGGCGCCCGGAAGGCGCGCGGCGGCCCTCGGCCGCCCCCCGGGGGACTCTGTTCCCTGGCGGGGCGCGCCGGGCGGTGCGCCGGCGGCGCGGCCGGATGTCCCGCTTGCTACCCCCGCGACCCCACCCGTTGACTCGGGACGGCCGCTCCGAGCCCCTCTCTCGAGGGCCCCCCCGACGCCCTTAAGCTGGGTGTCCCGCGGGACCCCCGGAGCGTTTACTTTGAATAAAATAGAGTGCTCAAAGCAGGCGTCGACAAAAACGGCCCTTGAATACCAGAGCCAAGCACGATGGAACAGGGCCCCGGGGTCGCACGCGCGTGGGAAATCCAGGCGACCTTCCCGGGGTGCATGATTAAGAGGGACGGCCGGGGGCATTCGTACTGCGCCGCTAGAGGTGAAATTCTTGGACCGGCGCAGGACGGGCGAAAGCGAAGGCATTTGCCAAGAATGTTTTCATTAATCAAGAACGAAAGTCGGAGGTTCGAAGACGATCAGATACCGTCGTAGTTCCGACCGTAAACCATGCCGACTGGCGATCCGGCGGCGTCCACACCTACGACCCGCCGGGCAGCCTCCGGGAAACCAAAGTCTTTAGGTTCCGGGGGGAGTATGGTTGCAAAGCTGAAACTTAAAGGAATTGACGGAAGGGCACCACCAGGAGTGGAGCCTGCGGCTTAATTCGACTCAACACGGGGAACCTCACCCGGCCCGGACACGGACAGGATTGACAGATTGACGGCTCTTTCTCGATTCCGTGGGTGGTGGTGCATGGCCGTTCGTAGTTGGTGGAGCGATTTGTCTGGTTAATTCCGATAACGAACGAGACTCCGGCTTGCTAAATAGCTTCCGGCTCCGGCGCGGGTCGGACCCAGCTTCTTAGAGGGACAAGCGGAAGATCAAGCCGCGCGAGATGGAGCAATAACAGGTCTGTGATGCCCTTAGATGTCCGGGGCCGCACGCGCGCTACACTGAGCGGGCCAGCGCGTGCCTACCCTACGCTCGAGAGGCTCGGGTAACCCGCTCCACCCCGCTCGTGATTGGGATCGGGGGCTGACATTGCCCCCGTAAACGAGGAATTCCCAGTAAGTGCGGGTCA